>NW_020954575.1:17300306-17325403 GCF_900497805.2 Vombatus ursinus | reverse complement strand
TCCCAACCTGAATTACTTCAGTTTACCAAACACACTTTGTACTTTGCTGAATTCTTACCTTTGCTCAGGTTTCCACCATCTAGAATCTCCTTCCCACTCTCCGTCTTTGCCTGTTGGAATTCTATTTATTCTTTAAGGCCAAGTTTAAATTTCATCTCCATGAAGTTTTGCCTGATTATCCCAGACAGGACTCCTAAATTACTTTGTACTTCTTTTAAGAGACTCAATCATTAACATACTATGGTATCTGTGTCCCCCATATTGTCCTATCTACCAAATTCTAAGTTTCTTGAGGATAGAAACTGGGTCTTCATTGCATCACCTCCAAGATCCAGAATTTTGAAATTCCTCTTTCCAACCACAACTGTCTATCTTTCCAATTGTCCTTCACATTCAAATCTACTCTTTGCTCTCCTCACCAGCCCCTATTCTATTCTCCCCATTCATTTTCCCTCACTTCCTTTGTCTATGTACCTGGCTTCCCTACATAAGATCATAGAATTTAGAACCAGAAAGGACCTCGGATTCCGATATTCCGATGCCTTCATTTTACAGATGGTGTGACACCTTAACTTCTTACCAGCTATTACCCAAGAATGTCTTGTCCCGTTAACATTCTCCTGTTCCCAGTGAATCCTCAGCCCTGTGTAACCCTCACTACCTGATTCCTTCACTCCTGGGATTCTGAGCAATTTACAAGATCAACAATTCTACTCACTACAAATTCATGATACAAAATCTCAGTCAGGCTCTTCTTGCAGCTACTCAACAATCCTCCAATCTACATTTATTTACTTTTTATCTTATTTCCCCAAAAGACCATTCCAAACTTTCTCTTGCCCCCAATTACATCCTGGCTCCCAAGATAACCTAACCCACTTCCATTGAAAATATAGAGACTATCCAACTTCAGAACTCTTTACCTCCATCATCCACTTTTGCCTCACTATGGTCACGTCACTAAAGGTATCCATCCCCGTTCCTTCCTGCCTTCCTCCAGAAGCCCAAGGCAATAGTCATCCTTTTTCTTTCACCTCTCTTCAATCTCTGACTTATCACTCACTGCCTCTTTCCCATCTACCTACAAACATTCCCAGGGGAATTGTTGGTGCAGCGGGTAAGGGCTGGCTGGGTCTGGAGTCAGAAAGACCAGAGTTCAAATCTGACCTCAGACACTTACTAGCTGAGTGATCCTGGGGCAACTCACTTAACCCTGTTTGCCTCAGTTTCCTCATCGGTCAAATGAGCTGGAAAAGGAAATGGCAAACCATGCCAGTATCTTTGCCAAGAAAACTCCAAATGGGGACATGACTGAAAACAACTGAACAATAAACTTCAAGACTCCTTAGTTTTCAAAAAAAAAATCTGTTTTCCATACTATTTTCTCTTTTTTTCTCTCTCATGGTTTTTCCTTTTTGTTCTGATTCTTCTTTCACAACATGATTAACGTGGAAATATGTTTAATATAATTGTACATGTATAGCCTATATCAGATTGCATGCTTTCTTGGGGAAAGGGGAGGGCAAAGAGGGGGGAAAATTTAGAACTCAAAATCTTATAAAAGTGAACATTGAAAATTAAAAATTAATTAAAAAGTACAAACTAAAGAAAACTTTTCTCAAAAAAAAAATGAGTTTTTCAAAAATTTTATTTGCTCCTATGGCTTCAGTTAACACTTCTGTGCAATCTTCCATACGTGCAGTCCTGACTTCTCTTTGAAATTCCAGGTCCACATCTCCAACTGCCCGAAGGGCATCTCTAACTAAATGTTCCACTGTCACCTAAAAGTCCTTATGTTTCCCCTTTAAACTTGTTCCTCTGGACCTCACCATCTCTGTCCGCCATATTCACACCTTTAATGGTTTTGACTCTTTCCTTTCCCTCACAAGCAGTTACCAAATCCTGTTGGCTCCACCTTTATCACAGAAGACTATTCCCTCTGCTTTAATTCCACTGCTGTCACCCTAATACAGGCCTTTGCCACCTACCTACACCACTGCAATACCCTCCCCTTAACAAGTTTTCCTGTTATTTCTTCTACCTCCAATCCATCTGTCACTCCACCATCAGAGTCATCTTTCTACTATGCACAGATCTGGTCTTGTAACTCCTCTGTCTCAGAATCTTCCGCAGTCCTTTTCCACCTCCACCTCCACAATGTGGCACCACCCCTACCTTTCCAGGCTTATCTCATATTGCTCCCCATCATACACTGTGTCATCCAAACTGCACATCCCTCTCCTTTCTGACCTTGGCCTGCAATCAGATGGCATGGCTTGGCTCACACTGCTCCCAGGGACTACTGGGCCCACTGTCCCCTCTTTGACTATTGAATTTTACTCATTATTTATCTTTTAAATCACAATTCAAATGTCACCTCTTCCATGAAGTCTTCTGATCTGATCACCCTGCAAAGTTAAAAACCATCTTCCCCTTCAGAGCCAACATTTAAGACTAATACCCTTATATAATACTGTGTTGTTATTAGCAGGCACTGAGGCCCTACTCCAATCCTCATTATGGTATTCAGGAGATACTGAATTCTTGAAAGCTACATCAATAAAATGGGCATGTGCTCTGGCAGGAAAGGCTCCAGAAACAGCCTCGGTGATAACTATGTGTCTTCTCATCTGAGGACCAGCCTAGCTAAGTTTGAAGAGACAATTTAGTAGCAAGGTGGTGGGTTTCTTAGCCACAGTTCTCAAAGACCAGTTACCAAGAGTTTCAGGTCCATTTCAGTGGAGGAGGTATCCCCAAAATTACTAGAATATGCATGATAGCAGGGATTGTGTCTGATCTCAACACAATAGGCTCTTATTAAATTTACCTACTGGTTATCTCTTTTTCTCTACTCCATTCCTTGTCCATATATTGCTATGTAAATATTCTTACATCACTATGTGTGTCCTGTCTCCTCCATTAAACTAAGAGCTCACCTTACTATAGGGAAAGAACCTTCAGAGGACAATTTTTCCTCCATCCTCTGGAGCATCTTCTGTGAGGCCTGAGTATTCTACCCAAGATCATTCAATACAAGGAATCCATTAATTGAAGGACAAAATAAACTTTCTGGGATTTTTTTTTCATCTGTGGTTGTGATCTCTCATCCCTAAATCCCCATGTAAGATGGTTTTGGAGGTAATGAGGGAGTTATGGAACCCTGACCCTCCCTTGTTTCCCTCCCTACCCCTACCCACAACTCCGGCTCTCCAAAGCAGCTGCTTTTCAGACCCTTGGTGCGTTTTTTATTTTTATTCTTTGCTTTGGTCTATACAAAAAAACCAACCAATAACCAAAAACTTACAGAGATTATAATCAAACTCTCAGTTATTGTTCCCCTCAGCTTCCCCTACCACTCCCAAGCAAGGCAGTGGGGGAGAATGAAACAAGAAGAGGGAAGAAACCGACACCACACACCAGAGAGGGTCAGTCAAGAGTATGAGTTGCTTCTCCAGGGTCAGAGTGGTTACATAGGGAAGTGGGAGGAGAGAAGGGGCTGTGCACTGAGCTCTCCTTATCAGCTAAAAAGCCAATTCAGCATCCTGGAGAGAGAAGCAGAAAGTCTCCCAGAGTGAGACGACTCTCTTTCTCTCTCTGGGCTCATTTCATGTGGTCTGTCCCTTTATTTTTCAGTCCTTTGGAATAGAGAAACTTTGAGTTTCTGAAGTTTGAGTCCTAAACTCTGGGCTGGGGATCAGGAGGGGACTGGAAAAAGCAAAATCAGAAATCAGCACAAACCAAAGCTTCCCCAGGCTCCAGACTACCTGCACTGAGAGTTTGGAAAGGGGCAAAGGTGCCTGAGTGATTGAACCAGGGGTAGGTCATTGAGGCAGAGTAATGGAGAAGTGGCATATATATATTAAAGCTTCAGGAGCCAGGGGAGGAAGATAAAGCCCCCGTGGCACAGGGCTAGGGGAGAGGGTCAGGGGGTGTCAGGCCCTACACCCCACAGCACTCACACTCACACACACACACACACACACACACACACACACACACACACAAAGAAAGAAAATTCAAAATTAATAAAAACCCTAAAGAGGAGAACTTGTTATGGGCGTGGGCAAGTGAAGTCCCAGCCACCCAGCTTGGTCCTCTGCTCAGGCACTTTCTGTCTCAGTCCCTCACCTGGAGTTAGTCACTTAGGGATCAAGAATGATACCCTGGGGGGAAAAAGAAAAGGTGAAACAGTTACTGACCAGACTATTTCTTCTCCACGAGACTCACCATACTAGCCCTACACCACCCTCTTCTCCTCTCCCCCATCTTCTCCCTCCCAAAGTCCTGGGCAGGTGTTCTACCCTGGGAGAATTGCTTCTCTTTCTGCCTGCTCCATCAAAGTGGAGATAAGAAACATTAGCTCTTAGGAAGGACATTCCAAGTGGGAAACAGAATGTTCTTTGTCTCTCCCACAGTGATCAGAATAGTGATGTACATGTAGTAGGTGCTCTATGTATTCTTTAAAAGTGTGTTGATGTTGTTTTTTTTAAATCACAGGAATAAGGGGACCTCAGAGCATTGCTTTCTTGGGAGATCTCTACACAGAAGAGACTCTCCCACCAACCCCATGTTGCTACTGCAATAAGAAAAAGGAACAACCTCCAGGGAAGAGATGAAGGGAACCCCAGAAGGGAGAGAAGTGAACTGGGCTAGGCCCGCATGTAAAGCCAAACTAAGAAGTCTTGGGGGTGAAGGCCATACCACGAGTGAGGGGCTGGGCTAGGCTAGCATATGGTCAGCAGTAGGGTAGGGAGGCCGGAGACCATCACTGTAGGTGTCGATGGGGTAGTCCCCATCCATATCCATGTGCATCTCCATAGGGTCCAGGGGTCCATCATTCGGGTACATGGAACGGTATGTGGCATCCAGGTCTGAGGAGAAAAGGGCTCGGTTGAGGAACCTCCAAAGTCACCGGAAAAGGGGATGGGCCCAGGAAGTTGCTACCATTCTCTTCCATCCCCTTCCTCTCCATATCCCCCACCTACATTCTTCAGTGCCCCACAGCTACTACTTGAGATATCAGGGGCCCCAGGGATTTTTATAGTTACTTATCAGCTGGCTTTGGAGATAGGACACAGACGTACAGGACACACATACATGGAAACATTCTTGCACTGTTCTCTGCCATATACTCACCCTCTTGGTAAGGTTCATTAATGGGGATCATGCTCTGGGCCTAGAGAAAGAAAGAAGGAAACTTAAGGTATGGGATTGGTAGAGGGAAGGAGAAGACAAATGGCAGAAACAGCTGCCTCTAGAAATACTGAACCGGAGGAAGGTGAGGAAATACAGCAACAAGTTCATGGCCCTCTTCCCACCACAAATTCATTTGCCAAGTTCACACCCCAGGGTTAAACAGTCACCCCACTTATGCTCTGGTGGCCCCCATCACAAAGACGAGGGAGGGAGAAAATGCAAGGGAACTGGATGGCTTGATGAAACTGGAGAAGAGGGAAGGGGATACTCACAGCCTCCCAGGCAGCCGGGTCATGTTTGAAGAGTGAATTGGTGAGCTCCACAGAAACACGTTTGCGATAATCCGGGTTCTTGTCCTCAGAGATACGGAATAGAACAGCAGCAGCATAGGTTGCTGGTGGTAGGGAAGCGGGAGCGCAGGGAGTTAGAAGAGAGGGGGAGAGGGCCGAGTTAGGACAAAGCCCGCCTCCTTGCCATCGTGGCAACGGGAGATCTGCGGGGTTCCGAGCCCTCCTCCCCCCTCCCTCAGCCCCCTCCTCACCAGTGCCCTCATTGCGGCAATGCAAGAGCTCCATGAGCGGGGCTGAGGCCCCCTCGGCATCGATGGAGTCGGCGGCCTCTTTGTCCTGGGCCAGCTCACACAGTACTCCAGCTGCCACCCGCTGAATGTTCTCCACTGATGAGTACAGGAGCTGGGGAGGACCAGGACAGGACAGAGGTCAGAATGTGACATGGGCAAAGGGCTGCTGGCCCCACCCCCACCCCCCACTACCCCTCTGCCTTCCTGCTTTCCAAAGGGCTCCTCAACATTATCACCTTCCTTCCTCCCTCTTTTCACAGCGAAAGCCACACTGGGATGGGGCATTTCTTAAGCAGTAAGAATGCCGAGGCAGAGACATCTCTGCTTGAATGCAGAGAAGCCTGTGGCTCTAGAAATGAAGCAGGTAGTTGAGAAAGGTGCCTCGACAGGGAGCTTCTGAGATCAGAAACTAAGGAAACCAGACTTCTCCTATCCTCCGTATTTCCCATCAGCACAACATAAGACTTTCTCTTCAGTTGGGTAAAGAATAGAAAAAGACAGCTTGTCTGGCCCTATCCTGCTGCCCCACCCCATCCTGAACTCACCTGTACAAACAGAGGGATGGTGTTCAGCCGGAAGATTTCCATGCGGTTCATGGGATCCCGGGCAAGGATGTGCAGGGCACCAGTACAGCCTTCTACAATTTCCTCCATCTTTACACCATCCTGCAAACAAATACTGGCATTAGGAGGAGTTCCAGCAGAGAGCAGGCACTACATTCGCAGACTCACAGTCCAGAGCCGAAGCAAGGAGCAGGCACCCCTCCCTGAGGATGGAGTGGCACCAAATCACATCTCTCTTGTCTGGCCCTTTACAGGCCTCTCCTTGATGAGTAGCAGAGCTTGGGGAAGGGAAGAAAGTGGGGTAAGGGGGGGTATCAATCCAAGTATACATACCGTGTAGGGCTGCTGTGTGCCTGCAGCCACGTGGCGCTGGGCATCCTGGTGGGCCTTGACCAGCAACTGGACAAGGCGGGGAATGACCGCCGCCTCTTGCAGGGGAGCATGGTTGGCAGGACACAAGGCCAGGTTCCTGATTAATCCAATAGTTGCCTGATAAAAGAGGGGAAAGGGGAAAGGACAGTGAATACAAGCACTTTCTGAACACCCAGAGAATTGATCAGCTTCCCAGCACCATGGCATCAAATCCCTTAACTTTAACACAGGAACATGATAAAAGATTTGCAGTGAATCAGATAGCCTCATCACTAGATTTCTTTCTCTCCTCCTCTTCCTGATCAATCACAGTCAATTCAATTCAACAAACATTAAATACATACTACGTGCCCTTGCATGGTGCTGGAATAAAAAAAAATAAACAAAAATAAAAGTTTCTGCCTTTAAGGCATTTGAATTTTTCTATAGGATACAACATGTTTCCAAATAAGTAAAGACAAGCACATACAAAGTAATTTTGAGAGGGAGAGAATGCTAAAAAACTGGTGGGAAAAGGCCTTATGTAGGAAGTAGCACCCCAGCTGTGCTTTGAGTGATAACAATTCTAAGAGAGGGAGGTGAGAAGGAATTATATTATTACATGGAGGCCCAAATGTGGCTATGAAGAACAGTGAACCAACCAGGTTGAAAAGAATAGAGGGTTGTAGGAAGGGGAGGGATACGAAATCACACTGGAAAGGTAGGTGGGAATCTGGGCTGAAGAGTTTGTACTTGATTCTAAGATTTTTGAATAAGAGGTACAGGGTCAGACCTGTGCTTTAGGGTTATCAGTTTAGCAGATGTGTGGGGGCAGAGACCGATTAGGAGGCTATTGCAATAGCCCAGATGAGATGTGATAAATGCCTGAAATAAGGTAGAGGCCGTATGGACAGAGAGGAGAACCAATGACTACAAGAGATGCTGGGGGCAGGACTGACAGGACTTGGCAGCTTATTGATGATATGATGCGGGTAGGGGGAGGATGAGGGAGATAAAGAAGAGTGAGAGTCAAGGATGACCTCAAGGATGTGAACCTGGATGACTGGAAAAATGATGGTGGTTTCAACAAAAATATGGGGTGGGAAAAATATAAAAGAGTTTGGTTTTGGACATGTTGAATCCAAGATCCCTATGCCTACAGACACCCGAGTGGACACATCTGGCAGGAAGAAGAAAAGCAGAACTGGAATTCAGGAGAGACTAGGGCTGGATGTATAGACATATGAGTCATCAGATAAATGAACCCATAGGAGCAGATAAGATCAACAGGGGCAAGCGTGCAGAAAGTGAAGAAGGGGGCCCAGGCAGTCCCTCGAAGGATTTCCTCATTCACAGGCAAGAATTAGATAAAGAGAGAGCAAAGGACACTGAACAGGGCTGGTCAGAGCAGGAAGAGGACCAGGACAGGTGCTTTACAGAGGCCAGTGAAGGAGAACATGTCTTGGGGAGGTCACAGGGCAGTGGAGGGGATGGTCGATAGTGTCAAAAATTGCAGAGAGGTCAAATAAAGTATAGACTGAGAACACTGCAGTGTATTTAGCAGTTAAGAGATCATGGGTAAATTTGGAGAGAGAAGTTTCAGCCAAGTCTTGGGGTTGAAGGCCCATGGGGTTGTAAGGGATTGAGAAGTGAGTTAGAGGTGAGGCAATGGAGGTGAGCAGTACAGACAACCTTTTCTAAGAGTCTGGCTGTGGGAGGGAGAGGATATATAGGATGAGGGTTCAAAGGGATGGAAGTGTCAACTGATGGGTTTTTAAGAATGGAGGAGGCCTGGGCATGTTTGTAATTCAATCCAATTCAACAGGAATGTATGTAGCTATATAACCTTTATCAGATTGCTAACTGTCTCAGGGAAGGGGGAAGGGGAGGGAGGGAAGGATAGAATTTGGAACTCAAAATTTAAAAAAAAAACCACAAATGTTAAAAAATATATTTACACGTAATTGGGGTGAAAATAAAATGTTAAAAAAAAAAGAATGTATGCTACACTTACTATGTGCTAGTCACTAGGGATACAAGCACAAAAATGAAACACCCCTTGCCCTCAAGGAGCTTACACTCTATTGATGGGCAATAGCTGGTACAAAGATCAGTAAATACAAAGTATATACAAAATGAAGACCAGAACGTGTAAGGCGGGGTTGGAGAGAATGTTGATTTAGGAAATCAAGTAAGGCTTCTTGTAAGAGGTGGCACTTGATTTGAGCCTCAAAGGGAATGAGGGGCTCCTTGAGGTAGAAATGAGGAGGGAGAGCATTCCAGTTTGGCAAGAACAGAATAGGGGGTGCAGAATAATATAGCCAGGAAGGAGAAACAGGAACCAGACTGTGAAAGGCTTTAAATGCCAAACAGAAGTTTTACATTTGATCCCCAGAGGCACGAGGGGGCCCCCAGAGCTTTGAAAGCAAGGGACTGATACAATCAACCTACTGCTTTAGGAATATCATTTTGGCAGCCGTGTGGAGAATGGATTGGAGAAGACTGGATTCTGGGAAGCTATTCCATAAATCCAGGTGACAGGTGATGAGGGCCTGAACTAGGGAAGTGGCCATATGGGTAAAAGGAAAGGATGTACATATGCATGGATCAGTGCTTTGATCTTATACCATGCTGTCAATTGAGCTGCTCTGAAAGGTCCTGCCACCATCACTTCTCCCACCCCGCCCACCCTCACCCCCCAGCATCATGGCCCTTTAGACCTTCTCTCATTCTGGCTTCTGTCGCCCCATATCAACTAAAGACATCCTTCTCAGGCTAAGGTGTGTACCTCACAGCACTTTGGACTTCTCTTCTACACCTCACCATAACATATTGTGGTTATATTTATGTATTTGTCTTATCCCCTCTGCTATTCAATTCAATAAATATTTATTGAAAGCCTACTCCATGCAGGGCACTGTGCTAGGCACAAGGAGATGCAAGGAAAAATGAAACAGCCCCTGCCCTCAAGGATCTTAGTGGCCAGTTTGACTGAAAGGCAGAATGCATGAAGGAGAGTTGATGAGCAAGAACCCCAGAAGGCAAGACGGAGTCATATTGGGAAGGGTATTAAAAACCAAATAAAGAAGATTGCATTTTTATCCTAGAGGCAAAAGGTGCCACGAGAGCTTCTTGATCATAGAAGTAATGGGGTCAGGTCTACACTTTAAGACTATTACTTCAGGAACCATGTGAGTGATGGACTAGAGGGGGGAGGTGTTGGGGCCACTTAGGAAACTTAGGAAACGACAATTGTCCAGGCAAAAAGTGATGAGGGCCTGAACTAGAGTGGTGCCCATGTGAGTGGACCAAAGGGGAAGGATTCACGACACGTTATGGAGGAAGAATGGACAAGACTTGGCAACTTATTGGATGGGGACAGTTTGGGAGAAGGGAGAATGGAAGGTGACTCTGGGGTTGGAAAGTTGGGCACCAAAAAGATGGTGGTGCCTCCATTGGAAACAGAGAAGTTATGAAAGGAGGGATGTTTCGGGAGAAAGATAATGAGTTCTGCTTAGAACTTACTGAGTTTGAGATGCTTATGGGACATCCAGTTGCGATATCCATTAGGCAGTTCATGATGTGAAACTGGATAGTCCTAGGCTGAAAGTTCTACCTTCTTCAACTTGATATTCCCATAGGTCTTAATACAGTGCCTTGCATCTAGTAGGTGCTCAATAAATATTTGCTGCATGAAGAAGTCCTCAGGAAAGGGGTTATTCTTTGTCATCCTCTCTCTTAACCCTGGCCATTGAAAAGTTAGACTTGCTCTAGTCTAACTGGCTTCAGTTGTGACCATATTGCACCCAGAAGATTCTGCTAATTGGGCTGCTCTGCCAGCTCCCTCCCTCAGCCCGTCTAGAAGGCAATACCTTAACCAGAGGCCATTGGTTGGGCTGGTTGAGCAGCTTGACAATGGCCGGGATGCCATAGTTGAGGCGCACAGAATTCTGGGCCATCTCGGCCTCCGGGTGGCGGCTGGTGAGATGCCGCAGTGCACAGATAGCAGGCTCGGTGATGTCGTCTTTGTCGCCTGCACGCAGGATGGCATGGATCAGTGCCTCCACGCCGCTGTTCTGCGTCACTAGTGTCTTGTTCTTGCTGTTGTTGCAGGTCAGGTTGGAAAGTGTGCCCGTGGCACAGGTCAGCACATTCACATCGTCCACACTCAGTTGGCTGACCAAGACCTTCAACACACTATCCAGGCCCTCCTGGGGAAGAGAAGAGAATGCAAGCTCCTTGAGAACAAGGACTATTTCTGCCTTTTCTGTGTATGTCCAGTGTTTAGTGCAGTGTCTATCCCACAGTAAATGCTTATCAATTGATTGAACAAGGTACTCCTTCTGAAATCCTTCCTCCTTCCAACTTTCCAGTGTTCTTGACCTTATACCATGCTTCAGCTGAGCTGACCTATCAAGTCCCACCACCTCTCCCTTCCCCCTACCCCCAACAACAACACAGAATTTGAAGTCCTAACTAATCCTCCAGACTGAGCCAGTGTCTGGCATGCTTCTCTCCACTGGTCTGCCATTCCAACTCTGTCCTTGTCACCTGAACAGAGTAGGGTAGGGCAAGCAGCCCTTAAGGACAGCAGGCTAGGTAAGACATTGGCATTATGGGGAGAGATGTGGAAAATTGGGCTAATACTATGCAATATTTTGAAGTAAACTGTCCCATCGCTTCCTCATTTCCCACTATCCTCTTTCCTTTCAAATCCCGAGTACCTTCAAAGTCTCCATTCCATCCATTTTTCCTCACAAAACCTAATCTTGAGTCCTTCCTCCACATTAATATGTAAATGATCCCTTCCAAGGATTAAAGCTTTAAATCAAAGTGGAGAAGCTCTGAAGACGGATTTCAGGCATTAGCTTCCAAGTAGGAGAGGATTTCAGAATCTCTGGCAGTCCTGGCTGCTTCAGTCACACCACACAAAGGAAGGGGTATTAGGTCTCTGGGCAGAAAGCTGGGGAGTGGATGGTGAGGGGGTGGGGTTAAGGAGGCCACTGGAGGAGAGGACCAAGAGGATATGAGCGGCTAAGGAGGGATGAGTCCCCAGGCCCTTACCTGCTTAGTGGCTACATCTGAGAGGTTGCGCAGGGTCCACAGACAGTTTTGCACAAGGCGAGGGCTGTTGCTTGTCAAGTGTTTTCCGAGGGCCTGCATACCACCTAGATATGGAGAAGAAATAGCATTATGAGGGATGGACATAGCCAGTGATGCATGCAGAGCCCCACCTACCCACTGGCTCATCCCCCAAGTCTCATCCAAAGGTCTCCACTAAATGGGTGCCTCACCAGCCTCCACGATGGCAGGCTTGTTGCTGGGGCACACAGACAGCACCTTGAGCACGCGGCTTGTGGTCCAGAGCAGCTTCTCGTAACTATAATTACGCATAATCTGCACCAGGGCCTGGGGGCCCCCATTGGCCAGGATGATGAGCTGTAGAGGCAGCAAAGTGAGAGGGGGAGGCTGAGCACAGGCAGTGTTGGTGGGAGGATGTTAACATGGACCATGGATCTATGTGGTTTCAAATAAAAACTAGAGAAGGCAGAGGCTTTAGCAGGGTAGAGAGATCAGCCTGCAGAAGAGGCTTCTTAACAAATAGTGCTTATTATGTGCCAGGTATTGTGCTAAGTGCTGGGGATATAGAGAAAGAAAAAAAAAACACAATCTGTTCTCAAGAAGCTCATAATTTAGTTGGGGAGACAAAAGCAACTATGTACATACAAAGATATGGTTGGTTGTTGTGCTTCATCCTCGAAGAGGATCAACGTGACATGATTATGTTGGGGTCAAGTTACAGTGTGTCTGATTGTGGCTGATCAGACCAATATGAGCTTGGAAGGCTGTACCACAGGTTGGCCACAAACAGTCCATATGGACATTGGGAGTGGAGACGTCTCTCAATTTGTGCATTTCACGTTTCTTTACATACAAAGATATACAGAATAGATGGAAAGTGATCTCAGATCTCAGAGGAACAGCGAAGGGTGGGAACCAGAGCAAGAAAGGCTTCCTGCAGAAGATGGGATCTCGAAGAAAGCCAGGAAAAGAAGGAGACAGTGATGAGAAGGGAGAGCACTCCAAGCATGGGGGGAGCCAGTGAAAAGGCACCATGCTGGAAGATGGAGTGTAGTGCTGAAGGAACAGCAAGGAGGCCAAAGAAGCTAGGGTTGTAAGGAACGTGGAGAGTAAAGCATGAGAAGATGGTGGGAAAATAGAAAGAAGACAAGCTGTAAAGCCCTTAAAGGCCAAGTAGAAGATCTCATGTTTGATCCTGGTGGGGTAGAAGGGAGCCATTGGAATTTGTTGAGTAGGGGGCTGATGTGAGCAAGATGAATGCAGTAGGAAAATCCCTTTGGCAGCTGGAGAGGGGAGAGACTCAAGGCACCCGGATGATAACCTCACCTTGCTCTCCTGGTTGCCATATGCAAGTAGCTGCAGGCAGTCAGTGGTAATGGCCAGGAATTTGGGGTTGTTCTTGTTGAGGAGGGGCACCATTTTCTGTAGCCCATCAGCCAGGCGGACGGCCATCTTGGCACCCTCCTGATACAGCAGCAGGTTATGCAATGTTGTGATAGCATAGAACAGGACTGATTCCACTGGAGAACTGTGAGGGGAAGATAGAGCCATGGGGGTTGGGGAAGGTATGAAAGATACACCCCCTTCAATGCACCCAGAGCCTCGTACCCCATGTTATCAGAAAATGAGGTTCAAAGAGCTCCCAGTTGGGAAAGGAAAGATGGCAGCTAGGAGTAACATAGAAATGAGAAGCTAGGGTATGGATTAGCTTAAGCTACAGCACTGGGCCAGGAGGCACAGGATTCCTGGCGCCCCATTGTCAGGGCCCATCTCCTCCATGAAGCCTTCCCAGACTACTCCAACTCCTCACAGTACTCTCTCATTTTTGCACTATACTTAACATTCTGTACTGTACCCCCTTTACTATCATTTATTGTTCCTTTATCACTTCAAATGTGCTAAAACTCATTTCAACTTGACCATAAGTTTCTCAGGGACAGGGATCCTATCCTGCCTTGTGCTTCTCTATATCTAGGTACTTGATAAATACTTGCTGCCCGACTGATACCTGAGCATGCGGACCAAAGCAGGGATGCCCCCTGACTTGAAGATGGCAAGCAGCCCCTCACGGTGATGAGACAGATTATGCAGGATACTGGTGGTACAGCGGGCAGTATCCAGATCACTGGTGTTCTGCATGGTGCGCACAACAGCGGCCACCAGCTGGGGTGAGCCCATCAGCGCCCGCCGGGACGCCTCCTTCTTTGATAGTTGATTCACGATCATGGCTGCCTTACTCACCACCACCTGCAGAATAGTGGGGTGAAAGTGGAAGATCAGAGAAGTTTAGCATTGGTGCTGAAAGACCACCAAGGGGCTGCCCTACCCTGGAAGCAGGGAGACTAGACCCTCCCATAATAATCCTACAACCAGTGGCCTTGATGCTGATTTCTTAGGATTCCTCCCTATCCCTCAGCACTATCAGTAAATTCCTTATAATCAGGTTTTCCCATTTCCCCCCAGCCCTGCGGCACTGACCGGGTCCTCATCATTGAGCAGCTTGGTGAGTTCAGGCAGGGCTCGTGTGGCCAGCTCAGCATCATCCTGGTAGTTGATGAGGTGGACGATGGCTGATTTTAACAGCTGCGAGGGCTCGGCTAATCGTTGCACATTGGTGGCCTGTCCTTCAATCTGGGTGGTCAATAGGAGAGAATGGTCCTCGGTTGTCTCAGGGTACATGGCTGCCCTCACCCGCTGGGCCCTCGTCATTGTCATCTGGCATTCTAGATCACCTGGAAGCAAAGGAAAGGCAGGTTTGAAAGGTATGGTGTCATGTATGTGCAGAACGGTGCCGTGTGTGGAATGGCCCTAACCACCACCCTGGCCCCAACTCCAGATTTCCCTAGGACTTCCTCAGCCCCCTTCCTTGACATCCTGCCTGGCTTGCTGTGGCAATGTGTTCTAATGGAAAGAGCAGAAGGCTGGTTTGTCAGGAGATATGAATTCTAGTGCCAGCTCTGAGAGTAACTTGCCAAAGATTAGTTAAGTCACTTAACTTTATCAGGCCTTAGCTTCCTTTCCCTATATAATAGAAACTAATCTACCTACCACACAGGCACTATAGAAATATAAGATTATAATTTCCTCATGAAACTCCACAAAGATTTATTAAGTACATTATGTGTAAGGCACTGTGGTAATGAGACATAAAACAAGGGTCCCTGCCCTCAAAATGCTGACAACCTAGTAAGGGAAATAAGATAAGTTCAATTCAAAATGGAACTTGATAAATACTTTAAGAGGGAAATGGGCAAAGGTTCAGAGGAGAAAAAGATCATTTCTGACAAGGATTCATAAAGAGGTTAGCATTTGCGCAGGGCCTTGAAGCATGAGTAGGATTTTAAAAAGTGAAAATGTAGAGGCAGCTAGGTGAAGCAGTTGATAGAGCACTGGCCCTGGAGTTAGGAGGACCCAAGTTCAAATCCAGCCTCAGACATTTATTAGCTGTGTGACCCTGGGCAAGTCATTTAACCCCACTGCCTCTGAAAAAAAAAAGCAAAAATATGAGTATTCCAAGCAGAGGGAATCCTATGAGCAAGAAACATCAGTGGGAAACTGTGGGACATGTTAGTGAGCAGTACAGCTTGGCTAGAGCATAGAAAACCTGAAGAGGAGTAAATGAGAGAAGGCCAAAGCCAGATTGTGGAAGGCCCTGAATGTCAGGCTGAGGATTTAAGACTATCCTGTAAGTAATAAGGGCCCAAGAAAGTTTTGAGCAGAGTGTAACATAATCAGAACTACTATGCATAAATTAGATTAATCTGACAACAGGGCGTAGGAAATATTAGAGGTGGGAAGACCAGTTAGGAAGCTATTGCAATCAGTCAGGTGAGAGGTAATAATGGTCTATACCAGGGTGGTGGCAGTGAAGTGTGAAGGAGGGAACAGATTCAAGAGATAAGACAGGATTAGACATGGGAAAGGTAACATTCCATCATATACCCAACTGTATGATGGGTAGACCTGACAGAGAAACCAAGAGGTCAGTGATGACCAACACCATCCTGTCAGGGAAAGAGCTAGGGCTGGGAATCAAGAGTCTTGCCTTTCAGCCCACAGATCCATTCATCAGATAGACAGACGGGACACTGGAACTCCACTGCCTTATCTTGGCAATGGAGTTGGCACTTTCTCCTCATTCTGGAAACTGAGAAGAGTATGCCCTTCTGTCTCCTGTCTAAGGCAGTTTCCCCAGGTACAGAATAGGACTTAGCTGCATGGGTCTCCCCACCTCCCCCAAACCCTCAACAAGCACCTCCCCCAGTCTGGGAGTGGTAGATCCAGAGGCTTCCCAGAGCAGCCCCACCCTGGCAATCGCCCAAATGCCCCTTGGCAGAGGGAGTTGGAACAGCCCCACCCTCTAATTAGACAGGAAGGAGGAGACAGTCTCTGCTCCCTCCCTGCCTGCCTGCAGTGATTCCAGGCTTTCAGCTATCAAAGCAATACCTGACAATGCCAAACATAAGGGCTGGCTGCCCACAGATAGATGCCCTGATTGCTAAGGTCTTTAGTGCCCTCAGAGCCCTTTCGCAGACCTCACCTTTACTATTACCAGCTCAGACAAATGCATGCAGCCTTACCCATCCATGAACACTGAAAGTTGTTACTAGTTTTTAACAATCAAAAGACACAGATAATCCACAATCCAGAGAAAACAACTACAACAATCATTTCTTAAAAGCCTTCTATGGGTAGAGCACTGTGTTGGGTGATGAGAGAGATACAGATTTAGAGGGGTGTGGAGGAGAGCTCAAGTTAGTCACTGCTTTTACTCCACCATCTTGGCTCCACCCTGAGAGATACAAATTTAACTAAGACCTGGTCTGAGCCCTCCAGAAAAGCCAAGGAGCTTACAGATGGTTGGCTGCTAAATAATCAATGGACCAGTAATGACCCTGGCATATACCCAGAAATATGAGCCTGCACACACCTAGGACTCCTCTTTGCCCAGTCAAAGCAAAACAATCTCCCCTCATCTCTTCCACCAAGTCTTCCCACCACCCCATTCTTACCACTCTATGGCCCCTTGGCATTGCACCCAGTTTGTCCCTGGGAATTTTGTATGGGCATGGGGCTTTTCTCTCCCATCAGATTGGCTCCTTCTCTGGTGCCAACCCAGGGAGTCATGTGACTGCACTAACTTTGGCTCTGGGGAGCCCCCTGGGAATAGTTGGTGGTTTTCTTGAGTGCATATTGGCGGCCACAGGCCTCATCCTCCTCGACAATACCTTTGCCGCTGACTGATGGCACACAGGTGTTGGCCCCAGAGTGGATGCCCGAGTCGTAGGTGTATGTCTGCTGCCACTCTGTCACCTTGATGGGCTGCTCAACCAGGTTGATCACCTCCATGGCAGTTGCTGCTGATACATGGAAGGGACAAAAGGGTCAGACAGATCCAGGAAAGGTCCCTCACGCCACTCCCTAGGCTTCTTTCTAGCTCCCATCACCATCAACTTTCTTTTAAACCCTTTCCCCATTTCAGCTGCAACTACCAGTCTCTTCTAGCCTGTTAATTCTTCTCTCCCACCTCCCTTCCTAATCCAATGCCAGCACTTCCTCCTATTGCTGGAAGCTAAAAGGAGCTTTTTATTGGACCTTCCCAACAACCTCGACAGGCTGCCCTAGCCCACAGACATGGCTGTCCCCCACCTCCTTCACCCACCCTTCCCACCAGGCTCAGCTGTAGGAATCAAGCTGAAGATCCAGGAAGCTTACCCTGAAGGGGCACAGAGCTATCTGTTCAGTGTCCCAGTGTTGTCTGAACAGGTAGAGAGAGGAGTGAGCACACAGAGGGAGCGGCAGAGAAGTGACGCACAGTCTCAAGGGGAAGGTGGAGTTACAAGGTACCTGAAGCTGGGTGGGTGGACACCAGGGTGTACATGCACTCCACTCACCATCACTGAACTGTCCACTCCAGTGAAAGGAGTTTGAGATAGGAGGGGTGCATGACATCATAGGTATGTATGTGCAAAAGAGGCAGCAAAGAACTACTTCTCCAAGACTAGACCAGCTCAACCCCTCCTCTTCACCACTCCCCCAAAATCAGAAGGATAGTTCTCTGGGGTACCCGTGCCATTCCATCCTACCATCTCAGGTGGGGCTCTAGGGGGCTATTCCTGATAGCTCCACCCCCAAGAAGGATTCAGTAGCAGCAGGGAGTGATGGGCAGGGTTTAGGCGAACAGGCCAAACTGGTTTCTCCAGGGACCAACTATCCAGAAAACAGGGAATATGTTATGAACACTTTGTCACAGTCATACGTTGAGACAATCACATAGTCACTCTCCCTTCCTAGGTGAAACAAGAGCTAACATGGGATAATTCACAGGTGGCCAGACCCTAATTTTCCTTATAGAGATAGCCTCTCCTTCCAGGGTCGCTGCTCTGCTGCCACCTCCTTCCCCTTATCCCACAGAACCTAGGTCAGTCAGGTAAGACCTTGTGGATGGCCAGTGACAACAGTTGTCTTTTACTTCAGCCTGCAGATCCTTAACAGCTAAAAGCTTGACTTCTCCATGCATTAATAGAGAATGCTTCCTGTTTCTCTACTCCAGAAATGATTAATTCAGTTAGCTAGAGCACTATGTTAATGAAGCCAACGTCACAGGTTCAGTTCCTCCTAGGCTGAGTAAGCACCACACAAAGGAAAAACTCAGTTTTCCCAACAGATTGGGCACTTAATTCTAGCCAGAACACATGCCATTTGTTACAAGGGAAGGACAGGGTGACAGAAAGCTAGCTCATTTGGAGTAACTCATTCCCACCAGTAGAATAAACAATTCACAGTGCCCATCCCACTGACAGTGGGTCAATTAGAGGGTCATTCCCACACTAGAAGCTGTTATTTCTTCTTTTCTTGCTGCCTTTCATGGCCAGATAAGGACAGCTCTGCCCAGCTCCCTGCCAGCACACCACCTGAGACAGGCAGGGCTAGGAGAGAGATCAGCTTCTTCCCTCCTTCCCGGAATGACTCAGAGTTTCAGGGCTGATCAGTGGAATGTGCCAGAGAGGCCCAGAAAGACAGACAGGACAGGCACAGGTTCCAGCCAGATGCGCCCAGCTGCTTTCCTGGCATTCTCCACAGGAAAGACAAGGCTGTCTCTGGCTATTTCAGGAGCAAGCCCACAGCTCCCTGCCCCTGCTCCCACACTCTTCCCCAGGGCCTCCAGGAGGCAAAAAGAGAGGAGGGGGATGGGACAACAGGAGGCCTAGATGAAACCTTTGGAGCCAGTAATACAGGTCCCTGAAGACTTTTCCCCATCCCCAAGACCAGAGTCCTTAAGGTTAGAGGTGGGGGGTAATGCCATACATACATCCTACACAGTTTAAGCTTGTCACATGAGTTCTGGTTTTCATTTCCTCCTCCAGTGTGGAAGAAAATCAGCGTAGGAAGAGACAAACTATGTCAGTAAATAAGGTCACCTTAACCCCCTAGATGGCATTCAGCTCTCTCTGGGCAGGGAGGAGGGCTCACCTCCTGACATTAACCTTGAGGTCAACAAGGACAGGAAGGCTCTGGCTCTTCCATTAGCCCAGTCCCATTAACTATGGGCCACAGAGAGGTTTCTATTTAAGCCCCTCATCCCCCTACTCCACCCAAATCAATTTGCTTTGCTTCCAAATCAAAGAAGACAACAAGGTCAAGGCCAGCAACAGGAACAGTGGGTTATATGGAAGCCATCTGTCCCCAAGGCCTTGAGCCAAGCTGAAGCAGCAACAGAGAGGGTACTAATTCCTTATTGTATTACCAGCTGCAGAGTCAATTATCCCAGAGGTCAGAGGTCATTGTTAAGGATATTCCCGCTGGATTTTCTCCTCTGATTTCCAACAGGGGTTAGGGAAAGCTGTGACAAACAGAGACCTCCCCAGCCTGGATACCCCAAGAGGGTAAGTCTGGTGACACAGGTGGTTTTTACCACCTGTTAGCAGCTTGGGACAGTCAGGGGGGAAGGAAAGAGGATGCTGGCAGTGGAACCAGAGGGAAGTGAGCACTGGCTACACTTTCCCATCCATCCAACTTAGGTTGGTGGGATAAGGGGAAGGAGATTACAGGGCAGCAGCCCCAGAAGGAGAGGATCCAGCCCCTGAGGGGCACCCTAAGTTTGGATCTTGTCCCACCTAGTGAGAACTTGTCTGGAAGGTCAAAACATTCACCAGGAGAGCAATATCTCCAAAGCATTGTCACCTTCTAGATTCGGTAACTGTGAGAAGTGTGTGGGTGGGAAAATGGGAGAAAAGTTAACTGGAGAAAAATTTGAGGGTTAGCAAGATGAGTGTCTTAAAATTATTCGGTGGAAGGGGAATACAATGTTTCTCCTCTCTGAGGACGGGTTCAGAGGATAAGGCTAAGTCTAAGCAAGCTACAATTACAGAGAGGCAGTAGAGTACCAAGTAAAGAGCCCAAGATGACTTTGAATCTGGAGGTGTGAGCATGAACCCCAGTTCTGTCACTTATTATGTGATCTTGGGGAAATCACTGTTTCCTTCTCTGCAAAATGGTTATAATGATACCTTTGCTATTTTACAGTCTTGTTGCTATAGAATATTACATAGTAACTGACCTTTACATAGCACGTTAAAGCTTGCAAAGCCATTTACACATATTACTTTGTTTCACCCTTTAAGGTAGGTTCTGATAAGGAAACTGAGGCTGAGGGAAATTAACTGACTTGCTGATGGCCAAATATTGTTGTTCAGTTGTGTCTGACTCTTCATGACTCCATTTGGGGTTTTCTTGGCAAAGATAATGGAGTAGTTTGCTATTTCCTTCTCCAGCTGATTTTACAGATGGGGAAACAGAGGCAAACAGGGTAAAATGACTTGCCCAAGGTCATATAGCTAGTAAGTATCTGAAACCAGATCTGAACTCAGGGAAATGGGTCTTCCTGACTCCAGGCCTGGCACTCTAGCCACTGTGCCACCTAGCAGCCCACTGATAGCTAGAGTCCTAGGGATGATCTGAACCCAAGTTTTCTTGATGCCAAATCCATTACTTAATCCACTACTTCAGGTTGCATATTTTGTATAAATTTTAGCAGTTATTATTATTATCATCCTTTATTATCACTGTCACCTGGCAGGATGTTCAGGCAGTTCATTCCAAGTAGTATATTCCTTGCTACCCAAATGTTCAGCCTAGGAGGGCTTTATGCACCATGGGAATAGGAAAAACAATATAAGGTGCCACTGGGTTTGGTCGGGTCTTCATATCAACCCGTCCTTACTTCCTATAAAGAAACCAAGTCCTACCTATATCTCCAGTCCCAGAAACAGAGAGACAGAAAAAGGCTTTTAAAAATTGAATAGGGAAGTCTTTGTTTAGTACAAGTTCTATTGTTGGCACGAAGAGCGGAAGGAGCCGTCTCTTCTGGGGTAACGTTTGGCTCAGGGTAGGGGAAAAGATAGGCTAACTGTCCAGTGGTATGTGCACCAGAGATATGTGCGAGTGGATTTGAGTGTGTTCACATGATCACATGGGCAATCAAACGCCCAAGAGTAACTGGTGTGAGGCACGATCCTCCCCTCCCTCCCAGCTGCCTTCTCCATAGCTTTAGAGCCCTCTTTGCAATAACCGCAGTAATTCCAGCCGGATATTACCCATGCATCCTAAATCTGAGTGTAGCCAGACAGAGGGAGGGCCCATCTACCCAGCAAAGAGTATGACCCAAGGTGGGAGGAGAGGAGGTCAGGGGAGAGTAATTAAAAATAGCCTTGGGATCTCAGACTGGACTAAGTTTGCTATGTCCCCAGTGATAATGAGCTAGAGTGACAGGAAAAGGGTTGGTTGCCTCTGCATACTTTCTTTGTAATGCAGTCTTTTATTTCTGAGGAGATGTGACTGGTCTCCAAATTTTGTTCATCCACCACTATTGAGTAAATGCTTTGAGTTTATTTTGCTCATTTACAAACTATATACTCATAGGTTATACTAATAATTATATATCTTATAAAACTTACACAAGAATAGAAATTCATAAAGAGTGAGATAGGGAGCCACTGGAGTTGAATGAGTAGGGGAGGGATAGGGTCAGGCTCAAGCTTTGGTAAGATCACTATGGCAGTTGCGTGGACTGGACAGGGGAGGAAATTAAGGCAGGAAGACCAATTGACAATAAAATTTTATTGTCTTTTTTTTTTTGGTACATATTTTAATTTGTTGTGATTACGACTAATCCCGCCCTTAATCTTGTTGTTCAGTCATTTTCCAGTCCTGTCTGACTCTTTGTGACTCCACTTAGGGTTTTCTTAGCAAAGATACTGGAGTGGTTAGTCATTTGCTTCTCCAGCTCATTCGACAGATGAGCAAACTGAGGTAAACAAGGTTAAGTGACTTGGCCAGGGTCACACAGCTATTAAGTGTCTGAGGTCAGATTTGAACTCAGGAAGATGAGTCTTCCTGACTCTAGGCCTCAAACTTTATCTACTGTGACACCTAGTTGCTCTTTTTTTTTTTAAATTGGTTATTGCAATGGTCCAGGCAACTGATGAGGAACTGATATAGGATGGTAGCTGTGTGAGTAGAGAGAAGGGGACAAATGGAAGAGATGTTGTAAAGGAGAAATGACAAGATTTGGCAACTGCTTGGATATGTAGGGTGAAGGAAGAGTGAGGAACAGAAGACAACATAGAGGTTGCTAACCTGGGTGACTAAGTAGTGTCTTTGACAGTAATAGGGAAGACCTGAGTCCAGATACTGCCTGAGGCACTTCATAGCCATGACACTAACTGAGCAAGTCTCTTAACCTCCCTAAGCCTATCTGTAATATGGGGGATAATAATAGCACCTACCACACCTACCCACCTTATACACTATGTAAATACCTGCTAATGTTATTGCTATTCAGGTATGAATCTAGGTGGGTTTGTGGGGAGAGATCACGTGGGTCTGGATGTGGATTCCAGTTCATTTTTGCCTGTGCAACCTTGTCAACTCACTCCACTGCATCCAAAAAGAAAGGGAACCCTCTTACTTAGAGGGTCATTGCCCCTGAGCGGAGCTATGGAGGCTCCCTCAGGTCCCTGCCTCAGCCACTAAGTGATCTAAAGGGCAGGAAGTAGGTAGGCTTTGGGGAAGGAAATTTTCCAAAAAGCACATGAACTTGGGTTATAATTACCCTGACAGACCAATGCCTCTGGGATGGGAAGAAATGAGGATCTTGGTGAGGGCTGGGGGGCAGGGAAGCTATGTAAAGGGATAAGGGTAGGTGGGGTTGTGTTAGAGATAAGCAGGAAATAGGCTAGGATAGGGTAGGAGGCAACCCATCTTCCCATCTTTTGATTGGATGCTCACATATACCTGGTCAAGACATGGACCCCACTTTGGATACTTTGTTGTTCAGTCATTTCAGTCGTGTTGACTTCATGACCCCATTTGGGGTTTTCTTGGCAGAGATACTGGAGTGATTTACCATTCCTTTCCTCACCTCATTTTACACATGAGGAAACTGAGGCAAACAGGGTTAAGTGACTTACCCAGGATCATACAGCTAGTGTTGAAGGCCAGATTTTTGAACTTAGGAAGACAATTCTTCCTGACTCTAGGCCTTGTACTCTGTCCACTATGCCACCAACCTGTCCCACTTTGGAGATTACTCCCCTAAAAAATCTGTTTACATTCTTTCCTTTGGCTAGAGGAAATTAGCAAGTTAATGATTAAAAGAAGTAGATTTCAAAGACTTGATCTGGTGGACTGTCATTTGAACTAAGAAGCCCCATTAAAAAGAATAATAAAATCACTGGTAAAATGATTAATACATAGCAGTTCATTTTTACATAGTATTTGCTTTTCTCACAGCAACCCAGGGAGACAGACCCTAACTCACAGATGAGGAAACTGATGCTAAGAAAGGTTAATAAAAAAAAAAAAACCTTGTCCAGAAGCTAGACCTTGAACCTAGATCTCAATACTTCAGGTCCCCCAATTTCAAGTCCCATTCTTTTTCTACTATTCCACTAGACCACACTAACTCTCTGGTGTGCCCAGACACTCAAGGGACTGAAAATTCAACAGGGAATTTTTCATTAGTTTCTGATATTTTAGAAAAACAGGTCCCATCCTGTCTGGACTAGGCAGAAATCTTTTACACATGCTTTTCACACAATCACAGGATCCTAGAGGTCGCTCATTTAACCCAAACTGAATGGAAATCTGCTTTATTATATCCCTAAAAGCTGGTCTCCTAGCTTCTATGTGTCCTGCCAGGGGTGAGAAAGAGGAGGAGGAGGCAGTGTATCCCCTTTGGGACAGTACAGAATTGGCAAGAAGTGTTTTTTCTTATGTTGAGCCTGTCTCTAGAGGCAGCTGACTCTAGAATTTCCATCCATAGCTCCTAGTTCGGCAGTTTCAACCCTCTTCCATATGATCACACTTCAAATATATTCTACAACCTTTATCCTAGCATATTCTTTTTAGATTCATATTCTCCATTCCTTTGTTAAGTAAATCTATGCTCTTGCTTAAATCCAAGGTGGCTCAAATGCTGGCGTTATTTGCACATGGGAGAGGGCTCAAGATCTCCAAACTAAGGAACCATCTCAGTAAGAGGGCAGGTTTGGGATCTTAGCTGAGAGCAGATTCTTCAGTAGATGCCCGTGCATTGGCCAAAAGTTAAACAAATTCTTGTGCATGAGTGTGATGGAATTATTACTGGGCTGTAAGAAACAATGAATATAAGAACAGAGAGACTCAAAGCAAAGCAGATACAGAAAAAAAAATATAATGTAAATGGGAAGAAAAACAGCAACAACAAAACCCCTACATGCCGTGTAATTCTAATGACCAAGCTGGGCCCAGAAAAGACAAGAAAATGCAGAAACAATGGGTGTGGAACATTGCACACACTTTCAGATTCAGGTGATGTGAAATCACTTTCTTTTTTCCTCTGGCTTTTTTATATTCTTTTTTATAAGAGAGAACTCTCTGGGTAGGGGAGAGAGGAGGCACATATTTGGAAATGAAGGTGACAAAAAATAAAAGCTATCAATACAATTTTTTTCTTGGAGATGATAGATTCTTCATAAGGCCCCTGGAAGAGGCTGGAATGGTTGGAGGTAAAGGGTGCGATTTCTGCAAGAAACAGGAGTATACAGAAACTGATAGAGACAGATGTGCTGAGGCTGAAATGGAAACATTTGTAGAGGAGCACATGCCCAGTCAGGCATCTGCCAGTTCTGCCCTCCATAGCCCTTGATATTCATTTCTTTGTCCGTATTGATCATATCTTGAAGAGCTGCCCTAGTGCCAGGAATCTCTAAGACCCTGAGGGGCACTGTCACTGTCAGGCTATGTTAGTGTTCAGCACCCAGGCTTTGCCCATGGGGTTCCCC
>NW_020954575.1:17291175-17300264 GCF_900497805.2 Vombatus ursinus | reverse complement strand
ATCACCAGGCAGCTGGGATCTAGTCTTTTCCACTATCCAGGCTATCTATATGCATGTGCTACTGAGTCTCCTCCTGAAGCCATGCCATTCCAAGTCCAGATACATGACTGAACATTGCTCAGATGGATGGACATTCCCCACATAGCACCCCTATCACCTTAAGGGAGATTGTATTCAACTGGGACACCAACTAACTCTTCCTTTTAGGAGTTAGTCTCTAGTGGCTAGCCCTTCCTGTACATAGATAGCCAGGGGCCTGGATACTCAGAGTCTAAAACATATCTGCTTCCTTTGTATATCCTATCTTCCTGCTCAGACTGGGAGCTCCCCAAAGGGTGGAGCTATTGTCTCCTCCTTCCTTGGCTTCTCCATCCTCCTGTACAATGAGAGCTCCCAGTTTTTGGATGGGATGAAGGCACATCTTGAATCTTCAAAGGAAAAACCCTCTTCATGTCCATCTTCAATAGTGAAAGATGTCTGGCCCAAGCTGGCGCCTGGGGACAAGCTGAGGACTGTGAGATGGTCACAGTTCCAAGCCGGACACAGCTGCCTATTTGTTGTTGTTGGGTTTTTTTTCCCTCTTGGCCTGCTCCCAAAACAAATAAACCAGGAGGGAAAAAATGAAGGAGATTCAAGGGAGACAGAAATGCCCATTGCTAAAATATTCTATCCCCCAGGGAAATTTGTCTGCTCCACTGAAGGCACCCCACTGACTAAATCATATTTACTGCCAATTTTCCATACTAACTGGGGATGATCTACATGGGTAATCCAAAACCATTTATACTTGGTATAAAGAAACTGCTTTACATATCTCTTTATAAAGTGCAGAAATGTCATCTTTGTTTCTGCAAGGAAAGTGGTTTATTCAGGACTACTGATTCACTTATCCACTCTCAATCTAGTGGCCCCTTGAGGTTCATTCCTTGGGATAAGGATGGAGGAATAAACAGAACAAAGTAGGAAAACATTAGCTATTATTGCTTCTTATTAACAGCTCCTGAAACCGGGTAAGCTGGTTGTGATAAGAAAGGTTTAGTGTACAAGTCACAGAAAATTTTCCATGTTTGTTTTCAATTATCCAGACCC
This sequence comes from Vombatus ursinus, assembly GCF_900497805.2. Lineage (NCBI taxonomy): Eukaryota > Metazoa > Chordata > Mammalia > Diprotodontia > Vombatidae > Vombatus > Vombatus ursinus. Next base: position 17,299,175 of record NW_020954575.1, on the reverse strand, counting down.
TGCTAACCCTGAAGACTCAAGAGTTAGTTGAACTTGTGATGGGAGAAGCAGATGGCTATTTAATCTAAGTTGCAGAAAAATCTGGGGTCACACTCCCCTCCCATCCCAAACCAAGGAACCCAAAGTTCAGGATTGTTCAACTGGACAAAACTAACAACAGTGGTCCCTCATCCCTCTCATCAGGCCCTGTCTGGAGAACTGCCAGAGAATGGTACCATCAGCTCCATCCCCAATAAAAGTGGACTAAGATCAAGGAATTCCTTAACAGTATTGATGGCTCTTTTCCATTCACCTAACAGGGCCATTCTTGCCTATAATAAATTACCCAGCAATATCCCTCACTATATATGGCTCCATCTTAAACTTTCTCTGAAACTCATCCCTATACTGCTGCCCACCTTCCCCACTCTAGGACAAATCTTTGTATCCCCAGGACCTAAGGCCTATATGCCTAGCACACAGTAGGCAGTTAATAAATACTTATTGATTGAAGTCACCAAAAGGCTCTCAAGAGTCACTATGGTTCAAATCTCAAACACCACCTCTACGGGCGGAGTCTTGGTTATCTTTCTTTCTCCACACAAAGACAACCTTTCTCCCTATGACACAGACAAATTGACCAATATCCTACTCAGAAGGAAAGTCAGCCTAGACATCCTTATTCACTACTACTAGTGCCCTTCAACAAACAAACACACACACACACACACACACACACACACACACACACACACACACCCCCACACCATCCCAATGTCTCCAGTCAACAAGCATTCATTAAGCACCTACTATGTCCCAAGCACCATGTTAAGCTCTGGGGTTACAAAGAGGCAAAACAGGGACAACAAGAAAACAAATATATCCACACAAGTCATATACAGGATAAATAGGAAATAATTAAAAGAATAAAGGCACTAGAATTAAGGGAGGATACAAAGGCTTCCTGTAGAAAATGAGATTTTAGTTAGGTCTTAAAAGAAGCTGGGGGAGTGGCAGGGCAGCTAGGTAGGTGGTATAGTGAATAGAGCTCTGGCCTTGGAGTCAGGAGGACCTGAGTTCAAATCCAGCCTCAGACACTTAAGACTTACTAGTAATGTGACCCTGGGCAAGTCACTTAACCCCAATTGCCTTAACAAAAAGAAAAAAAAAAAAGAAGAAGAAGCCAGGGAAGGCAATGGCAATATGAGGAAGGAATCCTGCAATAGCCTAATCAAGATCTAGTCTTGATAGTCATTCTTGCTATCTCACAAATCTAACCAATCCTCCTTCAATGGTTCTAGCCCATTTCCCTCTTCTTATATCCTCAGTGGTGACAGACCCTCTGTATGATAATCATTCATGTGCCTGGAGATCTAAATTTCAACCCCATTTTCTTCCCATCTTGTCAAGTCTTTTCTCCAGGATTAGGCATTAGGAGCACCCTAAAACTCCCCAGCTTATTTTAGCCCAGGGATGGGTCAGAAAGAAATGAGAATAGAGTGTCCTTCTTAAAAAATAAATGGAGTCAGAGGAAAGGAAAGGATGAAGGATGACCATTAATGGTTTCCTCTAAACTGCAAGCAAAAGACCTAAACATAGTATGACAGAAGCTTGCTTAGTCAAAAGCTCATTCTCCAGGTTGCTTAGCAGAAGCTGCCTCACCCATCCCAACATCAAGGGCCCAATTCTTTTTTTTTTTTTTTTACAGGGCCTGGGCTATTGAGAAATTAGAGAAAAGATGACAAAAGGCAGGTTTGACCCCAACTCCCTTAGTGACCAGAACTCTAAACTGACCTTTGCCTGCCTTCCCACATACCACAGAAGTTCAGATAGCGATACAGCAAACCTTTGGATTCCCTCCCTCCCCCATTCCCAGGCCCTCTAAATCACAGGATCACAGTTTAGGCACTAGAAGGCACCTCAGAGGTCATCTAGTCCAACCTAGTCCAAACTGAGTCCAAGGTCTAGTAGTGTTAGAGCTGAGGGCCCCTCTGGTCCTACCAAAAGAATTCGTCTCTGTTCTCAAAAAGCACCAGACTGGCTACTATGACTCTTGAATCCCTGTCCCTCTGGGCTGCCTTAGTTCTCCCACCTGGGACAGAACGGACAAAGGAATCTTTTCCACTAATCTGAGGGAGGGGCCTTGCCACCCAATGGCAGGGAAATAAATAGGTTTAACTTCTAGATTTCTCCCAATCAAGAGCTGGACACAGCTAATTAAAGTCTCTCTCTAATCTGGCTCTTCAGATACTCTCTCCACCACCAAAGAAGGAAGGTCCAAAGGTTTAAGATGAGAGCAACTTTTATCAGCCGGTTTTTCCCCCGCTGTTGTATCCTCTTTCCTTCCAGTTTGGTCCTATCACTGGTCAAGGCAGAGCATTTCACTTTTTGTTCCATCCATAAGACTGGATCAGTCCAGGAGCTCCAACCAGCTCGAGCCAGGAGAGGCCTCCCTATCTGGAAGTCTGACCTTCTTTCACCCCTACCCCACCCCCCATTATATTCCCAGGATCTACTGGTCTGAGAGAGACCCTTTTAGCCCCACCCCCACAATCACAAGGGCCACAAGGGTGAACTCCTTTCTCCAGAGAACTGAGAATGTGAGTGAGTCAATTCAGTCTTTAAAGAAGCCCGGCTCCCACCTGCCAGCACTGTCCCCCTTTGTGGTCCCCTCTCAACTTTCCTTCTCTCCACTCATACAGATAGGAGCCTCTGGAAGTTTAGGGAGGGGAAAAAAAGGGAATTCCCAGGGAGTTAAGCACAGCAACAAAAAAAAAAAGCTTCTTAGTGAAGACTGACTTCTCCCCTAACCCTTTTCAGAGCTCTGCAGAAGTCCTATCTGGCCCTCAACCTCCAATTTCCCAGTCCTGAGACAAAGAGGGGTCTCTTCGCCTTGCTGAGAGGTCTCCAATCCTGGCCTTCCTCATTCTTTTATCTCCCTTTCCTCCTCAGAATGTAAGGCACTGATGACAAAGACTGAGTTTTGGAGAGTAAGCTGGGGCTGAGCACTCACTGGGATAAAGAGGAGGGTAAAAGGACCAGGATCCCCTTTCACCTAAATTGGTACAGACTTCAGGCAGAATGAACAGATCAAATTCAAATATTATTTTCTTATTTTTTTAATATACTCACCTTCCTCCTCTAGCAAAAGCTAGTTTTCTCAGACAAGTACTGAGCAATTCTTCTTCAGTATAATCTTTTCAACTCAGCCACAAACCAGATTAGCTAAACTAATCATTGAGTTAATGCAATTACCATGCCTTTTCCCCTCCTCCTTGGCTCTGGTACAAACCACACAGTACCATTCTTCCCTTGCCCCCACCTTCACACCAGCAGCAGCATCACAGCAAAGGAATTAGATTCAGGATTTCTACTACTACCCTTCCAAGCTTTCCCTCCACCTCTTCACCCCTAGGGCTAAATCTGAACCCTGATGAGAAAGGCCTTGGAAAGGCCTGGGCTAATAGGAGAAAATTAGGTCTGACTGATAAATCCCCTAAATTCAACATGCTAAGAGATTTGGGGGGGGGAAGGGCATGCAGCTAGGTGGTGAAGTGGGTAGAGTGCCAGGCCTAGAGTAAGGAAGACCCGTCTTCCCGAGTTCAAATCTGGCTTCAGACACTTCCTAGCTGTGTGACCCTGGCCAAATCACTTAATCCTGTTTGCCTCAATTTTCTCATCTATAAAATGAGCTGGAGAAGAAATGGCAAATTACTCCAGTATCACTGCCAAGAAAACCCCAAATGGGGTCATGAAGAGTTGGACATGACTGAGAAAACAACACAATAGCAAAAGGGGGTAAGGGAAGAGGAATGAAGAAATCTCAGAGGCAATGTGATGGCCAAGTGCTGAAATATGAAGTCAAGAGACCTCAATTCAAATATCATCTCTGACAAAGGATTATGAATATAGATTTAGGGTTAGAAGGTATCTTGGAGGTCTTTTGGTCCAACATCCTCTTTTTTTTTTTCCCCAGATGAGGAAACTGAGACTAGGGGAATTGAAATGGTTTGCCAAAGAATGACCCCAGTGTGTAATAGGCAGCAGGGCTGGGATTCAGACTCAGGTGCACTGATTCCAAATCCAACCCTTTTTCTCTCTCTTCAGGATTGCCTTCTAGCTGTGTGACCCTGGGCCGGTCACTTTTACCTTTCCCAGCCTCCATTTTCTCATCTCTAAAATGGGGACAATAGTACTGGCATTATCTGCTCACAGGGTCATACTGAAAAGAGTGTTTTGTAAACCTGAAAACAATATATAAATGTGAGCTATATTTCTTAGTCAAGACCCAAGTAGTCATGAAACTTTCTTCCATTTCTCCAGTGTGGACCAGACTACCCACCTACCCATGTCTCAGCAAGGACCTAGGCTAGATGAAAGCCCTTCCAGCTGTAAAAATCCTCTGACCCTATGATTTGTTCAAGGAGTACCTCAAAAGACCCAGATCCCAAACATATCTGCAGTAGTCACGCTTCAGTAAACTTCATAATTTGGTAATCAAGTGGAAATCAAGTCCTATTGCTTGCTGCTAGCTTCCTCCTAAATTATGAGGTGGCTGATTAAACCAGGGAATGGGAAAGGGTAAAAGACAGGGTAAGAATATAAGATAATTGGTGTCTCCAACACGATTCTTTTCCTAGCTCAATCTCCTGCTCTGGGCTGGGGGCAGTGGCTACGGGAGAAGGTTACAAAGACTTTGCCTGAACTGGGGAAGAGAGAGAGGTGAGGAGTGCAGGGGATGCCCCTGGATATGGAAAGAAAGTGCAAGTGGGCTCCCTCTATCTCCAACGGATTAGTAAATAGAATGGAGGTGGGGAGGGGAAGGGATAAGATCAGAAAGGATCAACTCTGAGCTCTCTATTCTGAGCTCTATCCAGAGTTAAGAAGGTCTTGAGGAGAAGGAGAGAGCTGAACTTCATGGCCCATAAGGTCCTTTTGCTCTAGATCTGATTCCATGATTCCCCCTAAAAAGTTTATTAGAGAAGCTAGGTGGCACAGCAGATGGAGCCTTTGGCCTGGAGTCAGAAGGCTCTGAGTCCAAATCCAGCCTCAGACACTTACTAGCTGTGTGACCTTAGGCAAGTCATTTAACCCTGTTTGCCTCAGTTTCCTCATCTGTAAAATGAGCTGGAGAAGAAAATGGCAAACCACCACAGTATCTTTGCCAAAAAAAAAAAAACTACCCCAAATGGGATCATGGAAGTCAGGCAGGACTAGACGACAAGGTTTATTGCTAGGTGAATTTTCCACAGTAAAAAATGAAAGGGGGGGAGGAGTGTCTGGAAAGAAGGAGAAAAAAAGGACAGGGGAAGACAGGGTGAGGGGTGAAATAAGCATGTATATAGCACCTACCATGTGCCAGGCATTGTGCTAGGCACTTGGCAAATATTATCTCATTTGGTCCTCACAACCCTTCAAGGCAAGTGGTATTATTCCCATGTTACAGTTGAGGAAACTGAGGCAAACTGAGGCCCCATATAAACCTTCCATAGCTAGTTAGAAAAGAGTCTGTGAAATGAAGTATTTGAACCAGGTGTTCTCTAAATAAATTCTATGGTCTCTAAGCTACACATGTCAGAAGACAGCATAGGAAGAACACACCAGCAAGACCAGGTAACTTTCTGCTGTCCTGGTCCATCCATGTCTACCACCCCTAGTGCTTCCTGACCTTCCATAAACCACCTCCTCCCTGAAGCCCTCCCTAAGTCTCAACAAGTCAGACACTCTAAAACAAAACAAGCCACCTACTTCTCCGCACCTCCTGAAACCCAAACACACATTTGAGAGAAGAAAATCCAGGACTTTGATGTTAACTCCTAGGGACCTGGGATCCGTTTAATGCCCAATGGCAAATTTATGCCTAACAACAAATTCACCTGCTCAGCAAACCGGGAATGGAGGTCCCGCCTCTAATGCAAGAGCACTGACCCCACGGCTTGGAAAACTGGACCCAGACAATAGGGCCCCACCCAGGCCTGGGGAGGTGGGGGAGGAAGAGGAGGACAGGAATGACTCTTGGTGGGGGGAAGGTGGAGGGGGGAAGGGGAGGGCAGCCCAGCTGCAAGTTTCTTTAACTATAAATTCCCAGCTGGACAGAGAGAGAATGCTCTATGTGCTCACCACGTGAAATGAGGTCAAAGTCTCCCCCTCAATCCCAGTCCACTAAGGCCACAGGGAGGGCAGTGCTCTAGTCAGACCTGACCCTCCCCTGCACCGTACCCCTCCTCCAATTTCCACCCCCTGCAGCTCAGACTTTTCTAGGACGAAGCCAAAGCCCTTCCCAAGCCACTGCTGCCCACCTCCCCTCCTTAAAAAAGACCAGAGAGATCCACTCTCCCCAAACTCACCCTCCTCTCAATCTCTTGCTCCACATTTCCAGCCCCACCCAGTTCAGTCCTCCATAAACCCACTCCCCCTTCGGAGTGGCCCAGCCTGACCCTTCAGACACCCCCTCCCCAAGGAAAATCTCGCAACCCCGATTGCCTTTCTGTCCCCCCACCCACCCACCGGCCCATCCCAGACCTCAACGATCCAAAAGCAGCCACCCTCTTCACTCCCTGTAAGTAGGCGCTTGTTCCCACCGCCCCGTCGGCAAAGCTCGCTCATGCCCCCTCCCATTGGCGCCCCCTTCCTCTCCTCCTCTAAATGTCACCTCGACGGACCCGCCCCTCCAGGCGCCCCCACCCCACGCACCCGAGCGCGCGCGGAGTCACTGTCGCCCCCCGCCCCAGCCACACGCGCCCCTCACCTGCGCTCGTAGCCGGGGTCCGGGCTGGGGCTAGGGCTCGGAGCAGCGGGCAGGACTGGGGCTGGGCTGGGTTTGGATCGGAGGATCGGCTCCGCTCGGGCGGTGGCTGCTCCGGACTCTGGCCGCGGCTGCAACTCCCTAAACGAACAAAAGGCGAAGAGACCTGACAGCCAAGCCACGCCTTGGGCTCCCCCTCGGAGCCCCGCCCCCGGGGCGACGCCCACCGGCCGCCGCGCTCTCACTGGCCCCGCGGCCTGCCCATCCCGCTGGGAGGCGGGGCCCAGCTCCGAGTCCGCCCCTCCCCGACCGCCTGTGTTTACCGCCTCTCCATTGGCCTCGTGCCCTGCCAGTCGGCTCTAGGGCCCGACCCCAGCCCGAGGTCCGATCCCAATTCCGCGTCCATTGGATGGAGAAGGAATACTGCCTCGTGAATGGGTGAGGCGCCGTCAGTAAGCCTCGGGGAGAAACCAATGGGGTGGTTGGGGTGTGTCTTGCCCCACCTATGCTCTCCACCAGGTGGAACCCACCCCCACCTCCCCCCACACCTGTCCTACAGGTGAGTCAGGGGAGCAGCTCTAGGGGAGGAAAGCTGCGTGTCTGTGTAGACGCCTAACCAACTCAGCATCAGGGAATAATTCCCTTAAGGGGATTATTCACCGCGGCCAAAAAAGTAAGCATCAGGTGGCAAAGACCTCGGATTGAGTGAAAAGCTGATTTGAATGCAAACTGGCCGGCCCAAGAATAGCCATGTATGGAATGATGGAAAGAAGACTTTGAAGAAGCAAGCCTGTGGGGCTAATGAAAACCAGGCAGCGGGGGGGAAGGCGGGGAGGGGCCGAAAAAAAAAAAAAGCCACGGTGGTCCTAAGATTCTGGAGAGGAAAACATGGCCTTTCCTTTTCTGGGTATTTATTGAATGGATGTTTTTTAGAAGGGCTTGCAATGGGTTCCACATCCTATGTCAGGCACAGTGGCCCCTTCCAATCCAGCCCACAGCTTATAACCAAACATCCTACCCCAATCCAGGAGGTCTTCCTGGAGAAGATAATGGGTGGAGGCAGGAAAGACTTTGCAGCAGTGCCAAGCATGTCAGCCTTCCAAATGCTCTTTGCCCTGCTCTCCTGGACCGTCCACCTCAGCCCGCCTGGCTCCCTCTCTGGGTATTTTCATCTCTACATTGCTTCCACCCACCCAGCCCCTCTCTGCTTCAGCCAAGTTATCAATTTTTTCTGGTTGGGGACAAGAGCCTTCCCCCCCCCCCCCCCCCCCCCCCC
>NW_020954575.1:17289722-17291152 GCF_900497805.2 Vombatus ursinus | reverse complement strand
TGTGTCCTGGTTCTCACCCACACCCCCACTTGGGCTACATCTCTCTTTCACATGATCCACCCAATAAGGAGAGGACTGGACTGGCTTGGTCAGAGGGTGGGGAGCAGGGGAAGGGGGAAGGTATCAGGAGCAAGAGAGAAAAACATAACGCCTCTGAATGGAGTGAATAGAACATAGTATGTGTGCCTTTCTCCCCAACAATAATTCAAGGGTGTCTCACCCCACATCGTGTCCCAACTTGTCTGCTCCTAACTAAAAAGCATAGGGTGTTACTATGAATGGAAGTCGAAGCAGAGTTTGCACAGAGAAGAACCATAACCCGGACTGAGAGGGACCTCTTTTCCCTGTTCCTCGTACAGAAACCTTGCCCCTCTCCTACACCCCCAAATGAGATTTCTGTTGTTGTTGTTGTTGTTTTGTTGTTAGAGGCTTGGAGATCATCATTTTTCTGTCAACATGGTGAATTTAAACTGATTCTCAAAAGTGACATTTTCTCTCTTTCTCTCTGCCACCAACTGAGCTTGGGGAAAATGAGACAGCCACCAAGTCATCCATTTCTGTGCTTCTAAACCAAGGCAGTCAGGGAATTCTCCTTTTGGGGAAAAACAAAATTCCCAAATTGCTTTAGAAAAAAAGTGCAATTGTGCTAGTGACATGTGGAAAGTTTTTGTTTTGTTTTGTTTTGTTTTTAACATAAATTCCCTTGCTGTGGTTTAAATCCATTTCCTCTTGTCCAGACTTCTGTGGCTGCTGAGACATTAGCCCTCAAAGGATGAATTCACTTCCCCCCTCACTTCAGCTTTCTAGGGCTACAACATTTAGAGTGGGAGAAAGGGTTTCCCCATCTCACTCTAACTCATAAAAAGGGGTCAACCCCCAGGACAACAAAAGTAACTTGAAAATGGAGGTGCCCAAAGAGTGGCAGGAAGTACTATGGGGGAAGGGGAGCAGGGAGAGGTACTGTCTGGAGGGTCAGTTTCTGTGGGAGTAAGAGGGGAAGATCTCCTTTTCACCCTGTCTAGTAAAGCCCAGAGGGCTTCTGGCAGCCATTATACCAGAAAAGGAATAGGCTCCCCTTCTCATTCTTATCTTCCCCCTTCCCCTCCTCTTCATTTGAGGCCTCTGGCCATATAAGGTACTGAAGCTTCTGCTTGCTATTTGAACCCCCTCTCCACTCCACCCACACACACTTAAATACACACACACCTTGTACACTCATAGGAACTGAGACCCATACACAGATACACAGTTACACCCACATTCCCATCCACACAGAAATCAGTGGTCAAGACCCACACTGGGAGACACATGGACATACATTCACATACACATGAAGCTCCATACCCACAGACTCATGGAAAGACATTCACAGACAGGCATATGTATATTCACACACACACACACACACACACACACACACACACACACAC
>NW_020954575.1:17283420-17289698 GCF_900497805.2 Vombatus ursinus | reverse complement strand
TTCAGGTTTAAAGAGTGGTCAGAATAAAAAAGTACCTAAGGGAGGTTAGTCTGGTGACCCCCCAAACTTGGGTTGTTTAATCAGGCTGGTTTCTATTAATCACATAGTGAATACTTATCAGAAGAAACAGGGTCAGATAACTAAGGACTTCCCTAATGGTCACAGTGAAAGACACCAGAACTAGGGTCAATGAGAGAAACCCGAAGCTTCTGTAATGCTTTATGCCTCAGCAGAGACACCATTATGGACTGGGGAAGGGGATATGTGATGCAGAAGTAGGGAAAGATGACTTCCTAAACAAGCAACCCTTCTCGTTTAGAGCTAGAAGAGATCTGTGCCCTGGAGCCTAAAGGGATGGGGTAGGGTGGGGGGAGGTGTGAGAGAAAAAGGAACAGTGGCCTAGCTCTAGGTTCCACTGCCAAGTGGCTGACACTGAAGGTGAGGTGTGCCTGACCCATGCTGGGGAGGGTACTTAATTACAGATGTGGTTCCAGAAACACTTCACTGTTAAAAACATGGATGGAAATGGAATGTTAGAGGGAAAACAGAAAGCCAGAGAAACTGAGACAGAGGAGGAAGGGGGAGGGGAGGGAGAAAGGGAAGATACAGAAAGGGAGGAGATGGATCTGGAAGGTTCATAGACATGGCTATGAAATCCCAGAGAATATTTGTGCTCAACACACATCCCAGGTAGCTCAAGCTGTTCTCCTTTTACTAGTAACAGAAAATCCCTGAAGGTCTCTTGTTGGGGAAACCTCACTCAGGAGTTCAGGGCCAAATTTCCCTCCCCCAAGGCTGCTTCAATATGTAATGGTTTGTTATCCTAGGATCTCCCCCCCTAAAGTTTCTGGAAATCCTTTGACACACCTAGGTGGTTCTCATGGGGGGGGGAGTGTAAGGGGGAGCCAGAGCAGACAACACAAGCTCCTTAAACCTGCTTCTCCTCTTACTCTTCTAGCTGACACAGCAGTTGCCCCACCCATCCCACCTGCCCCACCTTCTCACCAATACCCAAAGCTGGGCAAGGCAAGGGAAAAGGCCTGTCCTAACATGCACCAATGGCACCAGTTGACATCCATTTGCTTGCCTCCCCACATCCTTCCATATATGCATTGGTATTCCAAGTGGTGGGGGGCAGGGGAAGAATTCAGCATTCTACCCCTATCCTCCAACCCCAAAGCAACTCTCCAGGGGCTTCCAGAGATTCTCGAGGAACAATCATAGCATCAGCTAATTCTCTTCATTGTACAGTCAGTCAACAGACATTTATTAATCACCTACCATGTACTATGCTAAGTGCTAGGGATAACAAAGAAATGTAAAAGACAGGAAAAAAAATGGTCTAGAGACAAGATGGGATCTATTTAAGGTCACACAGCTCATCAGAAGTGGAACAAGGATTAGAACTCAGGTCTCTTTCTCTCCCAGCGATCTTGACACTCCCCCGTGTTAGAATAGCACCCTCATGGTTCTGACTACAAGATTCAGGCTAAGGTGGGGGAAATGATTACAGTGTTGATATGATGTCTAAAAGTCTGTTCAGAAAAATTGAAAGAGTTTTAGACCTGAAACCAAAATTCTGGGTTCAGGCTGTGCTACATATGAGCTCCAGGATTATGGATAATGCCCAGCCTCAGTTTCCTCAAGTGTACAACAGAGCTAATAATACTATCTCATTGTATTGTTGTGAGAAGATTACTTTGCAAACTATAAAGTCTAAAATCAATTCAGGCTGCTATTATCATTGCAGTGAGGTGACTTAGTTGAGACCTCTGAAAAAATCTGCTCTTAGAAAAAAGGCCAGAATTGGGGGGAAGGGAGGCAATGGAGACTTTTCATAACTATCTCTGTTCCCTCCAGGGATTCCATTGTAAATCAATAACCACTTCTATCCCATGCTCCCTGTAATCAGCACAGATGACTCTATCCCAGGCTGGAGATATCAGTGAAGCAACAAGACTTCTAACCGCTGCCCCCCACCCCCTACTTCACCCTCCTGTTGTCTCAGCCTCATCCTCATGACCTGTGCCTTCTTTTCCTTTAAGTACAAACTACCTTCATGTAGATAATCCCCTGGGACGAGGACTCCAGTTTGGAAATTTGGTGGTTCTTAGCCTTGAAAAGCAATACCCACCACCACCCACCACCCCCATCAGGGGAGCAGTGGGAATTAGGAACTAAGCTCCCTGAATATTTCATCAACACATTAGCCTCCAGTTAAAGGAACAGCCTACAACTCATGGATAATTTATCATTCCAACTGACTACTAGTAACCAGAGTATGTGAGGGGAGAGGAAATGGAGGGGAGTCAGGATCAAGGGTTTTGATTAGTGTGAATGTTTGGGAGAGAGCTGAGGCAAGGACTTGGAAGAGAGGAGAGTGCTAGGGATGGTCCAGGGATTGGAAGACAGACTGGACACCACCCGTATTTCTTTTTTTCTCCATACATAGGTCTTTCCCAGTTACCTCCTCCAGGAAGGCCTCCATGAATCAATGGAATATGTTCCCCACAATCTTGCTACCTGTTCTCACAACACAACACCCCATATTTTTAGTAAAATGAGTAGAAGAAAGAAAGATGCCTACATATCTACTTCATCTCCTTAGCTAAGCCAACTTTGACAGACAAACTGAGTGCTGCAAACGCATGTTGATTAAACCAATTTAATTCAACAAGGATTTATTAGTACCTACTGTGTGCCAAGCACCATGCTAGAGGCTGAGGATGAAAAGATGAAAACAAAACACAAACAGTCCCTGCCCTCAAGCAGCTTGCATTTTGTTAAGAGGGAAAACAACATGCACAAAGAAAATTAAATACAAAATATTTGCAAAGTAAATTCTGGCCAGAAGGCACTCACAACTGAAGGTCTCAAGATAGGAGGTGGCTCTTGAGCTGAGCTTTGAAGGACACCAGGAATTCTAAGAGACAGAAGTGAAAGGGGAGGGCATTTCAGGCATGGGAGATATCCTGGACAAAGACATGGAGATGGGAGATGAAATAGCAAGCAGACCAGTTTGTCCAGAACATAGATTGCATGAAGAAGAGTAATGTTCATTAAGCCTGAAAAGGCAGGCTGGAGCCAGCTTGTAAAAGGTTTTAAGAGTCAAAGACTGTATTTTTATCCTAAAGAGAGAGAGACCTTTTTGAGTAGGGCAGTGACATGGTCAGATTCATATTTTAGGAAGATTGCTTTGGCAGTTGTGTGGAGGTTGGGATTGGAGAGGGGAAAGATTTGAGGCAGGAAGACCAATTAGAGGACTATTGCAATAGTCCAGGTAAAAGGTGATGAGAGTCTGAACTATAGTTGGTAGCCATGCGAATAGAGAGAAGGGAACAGATTTGAGATATATTGTGGTAGTAAAATCAACAAGACTTGGCAACTGATTGGGTCTGAGGTGTGAGGGAGAGGGAAGAATGGAGGATGATTTTAAAGTTGTGAATCTGATTAATTGAAAGTATAATGGTACCCGTAAGGAAGTTAAGCAGAGGGAAGAATTTGGGTAGAAAAAATAATGATTTCTGTTTTGGACGCAGGCCCAATAAGAAAAAGAAGAGAAAGTATGTGTTGGGGGACAAAAAGAGGTGGGAAGGAGGTGATTAAGAAGATACATATTTGCCCCCTACCTCAATTTCCCTACCTGAGTAATGAGAATTAGAGGCCATCCCTCCTCCTTGGGGCTACTTGTGGATCAGAGAAGATAAGATATGGGTACCAAGGCGCCAATTGTAATCCAGTCAAGGCAGTGATTATGAGATGACTTAACCAGTAAATAGAGCCAGGGGTTCATGTTGGGGATGGGGTCAATGCCCAGATTCTCCCTGGTTCCCAAGACACACCAATGCCTGTGCCATCAAGGAGCCTGATCACTGGGTAGGGTGGGACTGTCTAAGATGGATGGCTGATGAGAACCTGGTCCTATGGGTCCATCCCCATCCTTTTTCTGGGCCTCAGGTTTCTGTGCTCCCAAAACAGGGCCAATCACCTCTTCCCTGGCCCTCAGGAGTTTTCTGGGGGTGTTGATGAGATCAGGCAATCAGGGTTAAGTGACTTGCCTAGGGTCACACAGCTAGTTTCTTCAGGGAAGAAGGGCTATGAAAGAAGTAGGAGGTAGGTACAGCAGAGAGCTGCATAAAAGGGAAGAGTACCAGTGAGATTGTACCCTAGATCTGCCCCAACCAGAATCACAGATTTTAGAATTATTTGGTAAGAACTTCAGTGGCCATCATACACGGTGGCCGACTCATACACAATAGGAATCCCCACTTTGACATACCCATCAAGTGGTCATCTGGCCTCCTAGGAGAGGGAACCCACCACCTCTCAAGGCAACCTTTTCCACTTTTAGATGCCTCAAATTGTTAGGAAGTTAGATAACAAGCTTACATTGGCCTCTTTGCTACTTCTACCCATGCTCCTGGTTCTGCCAAAGAGAACAAATTTAATCTCTCTTCCACGGGACATTTCTTCAAATACTTAAATACAACTGTCATTTCTCCCAAGTGTCTTAGGCTAAAAATAAGCAGTTCCTTCAATCAATCTTCATACGACCATGAACTCAAGACCCCTTTATACCATCCTGGTTGTTGTCTTCTGGATACTCCAGACTGGTTATGCTGTGATTAGAGGGCTGGACCTGGAGTCAAGAAGATCTGAGTTCAAGTCTGGCCTCATAGACTTACTAGTTGTGTGACTCTGAGCAAGTCACTGAACCTGTTTGCTTCAGTTTCCTTATCTGTAAAATTGGGATAATAATAGCATCTTCCTTCCTGGGGCTGTTGTAAGGATAAAATGAGATTGCATTTTTTTTTCTTTTTTAGACACAATCAGGGTTAAGTGACTTGGCCAGGGTCACACAGTTAGTAAGTATCTGAAGCTGGATTTGAACTCAGGTCCTCTTGATTTTGGGGCCAGTGCTTTATCAGGCTGTGCCAGCTAGCTGTCCCATGAGATGGTATTTCGAAAGTGTTTTATAAGTGCTAGCTAATGTTATTATCAATGCACCTCTTATATCATAACTACCAGATTTGAACACAATATTTTAGAGAAGGTCTGATCAGGACAGAGTACAATGAGATTATCACCTCCCTATTCCTGGAAGCTATGTCTCTCAATATGGCCCATCACATTCAAATTAAGCTTGCATTCTACTAATAACTCTAGCTCTTTCTCAGAACAATTCTGCTGTCTAATCATGTCTAATTCACATCACCCCCATATCCCTGGGGGAAAGATAGGAGACGCCATGGGAAGGACAGGGCAGGCTACCACCACTGCCATCATCTCCCCTCAGTCCCTAATAGAGACAGCCCAGCAGCTGAACTCGAGACCCTTGGGAATGGCCATACTTCCAGTTCATGCCCTTAGCCATCATCCTAGGAAGCAACTCCTGTGGAGATGCAGCCCAGCAACTGCTCCTGCAGCTGCTACAGCCCCATTTATTGATTTTGTTTTGTTTGGAGAGGCAATCAGGGTTAGGTGACTTGCCTAGGGTCACACAGCTAGTAAGTATCTGAGGCAGGATTTGAACTCAGGTCCTCCTGACTCCAGGGCTGGTGCTCTATTCACTTCACCACCTAGCTGCCTCAGCCCCACTTATTGAAGACCCAGAAAAGAAAGTTCTTCTTACCAGTCTTTGGCACTGTTAAATGGTCCAACATCAGAAAATTATATGATTTTATCAGTGAAAAGGATCTTAAAGAAAAGGCTTCCCATCTGCTTTGTTACTGCACCCTAAGGACTATGAGACTTTCCCATCTGACTGGTGGCTGAGACTTTCCTCATGTGTTGTCTCCTCCATTCAAATGTGAGCTCCTTGAGAGCAGAGACTATCTTACTTCTCTATTTGTGCCCCCATATTAAATGTTTCATTCATTCCCCATCTTAAACTTGAGAAGATGATTTTTTTGTACCCAAGTTTAAAACTTTACATTTATCCCTATAGAATGTTATCTTGTTAGATTCAGCCCAATGTTCTAGGCTGTTAAGTTCCTTTTGGATTCTGACTTTATCACCAGCCTATCCCTCCCAATGTTTTGGCATCTGCAAGTTTAATTTCATATGCAAGTCATCTAAATCAGGAAGTGAAGTCAGACTCACTGGACAATAGTTTGCAGACTCTGTTCTCTTCCTTTTTCTGAAAATCAGGACATCTGTCCTTCTCCAAGATAAGGAGGAGGAGAAGGAGGAGGAAGAAGAGGAGGAGGAGAAAGAGAGGAGGAGGAGAAAGAGAGGAGGAGGAGGAGGAGGAGAAGAAGAAGAAGAAGGAGGAGGAG
>NW_020954575.1:17280059-17283289 GCF_900497805.2 Vombatus ursinus | reverse complement strand
CTTTATAAATGTAACTTTGTTTTATCCTTGTAAAAACCCTGGGAGGTAGGTGCTATTATGACTTCCATTTTACAGATAAGGAAACTGATACAAACAGAGTTTAGGTGACTTGCTCAGGGTCATACAACCAGTCCTTTCAGTATCCTGGGATGTCTGTTCATCTGGCCTAGGTGACTCAAAATCATCAAGGGCAGCTAGATGTTCTCTTATTATTTCTTGTTATTCAGGGTATCAAGCCTCGCAGTCATCTCTGTTGTGATTTCTATTCACTTTGGCAGAGGAAAGAAACAAAATAAAAATGGAGAAGCGCTGGCTTCTCTCTCCTGTCAGTTATCAGCATCCCATACACCCTACGCTCTATGATCCTCCTTTTTCTCCCTCTATAGCTTTAAAAAACCCTTTTTGTTGCTCTTAACTGCCTTTACCAGCCTCTACTCATTCTGAACTTTAGTATTCCTGACACTATTTTTACTGAACTGGGACACACTCAGATTTACCTTCTCCTAACTGATCTTTTTTTTCATATTCAATTTATTTCTTTTAAAATCTAGTTGATTGGTGGAGTTTCCTTGTGCATCCACATCAGTCTTTTCAGATAAATTCCATTTTTCTTCCTCACTGGAATTGTTTCCTTTGGTGTCTTCAGAATTCCATTCTTGACCATCTCCCATCCCTCTTGGACCAACTCCTCCTATAGCATTTTGGACCACTGGGATCCTAGCCATCTTTCCCCTGAACCCTTTGAAATCTGCCTTCCCAAAATCTAGAATACATGTGAGACTATTGCCTGGGTTTCCTCTCCTTTATTACAAACTCTAGAAGGCCATGGTCACTTTCCCCCAGAGTTCCCATCATTTCCATCCCACTTCCTCCTTGTTAGTAAAAATCAAATCCAGAATAGAATTTCCCTTTGTTGGTACCTCCACTTCCACCTTTGGAAGAATCACTAGGAAAAGTCAAGTTATTTCCTACTCTACCAAGAACCCCTTCACCAGAGACCAGGATGTCTTCCCCAAAAGTAGATCACACTCCCACAATGCCAGATCACTGGCCACTGGAAAAAGGCAACCATTGCAACTCTCCTCTGCCTTGCCTGTAGAGCATGTGTCCGAATGCCCTTTGAGGGGAATCCCTAACCTGCTAACCAAGGGAAGGACTGAAATTAGATTTGCAAAAAAAGGATTGAGCAAGGTTGTCTTCAATGTCCCTTCCAGTCCTAAATGTTCCTTCCCTATTAGAAATAATAATAATCATAATAACAGCCAGCATTTGTATAGCACTTTAAAGTTTGCAAAGTACTTTACAAATATTATTTCATCTAATCCCTCACAACAGCCCTTGGAGGTAGGTGCTATTACTATCCCCATCTCACAAAGGAGGACATTGAGGAAAATAAAGGTAAAGTGATTTGCTGAGAATCATAGAGCTAGGAAGTGAATGAGGTAGTATTTGAACTCAGGTCTTCTGACTCCAAGTCCAGCACTCTATCCACTGTGCCATCTAGAGAGGAATCATTCTGACTAAAGACAGATGAACAGAATACCCCCAAAAGGGTTCCACTGAGACGCTTTGGTCATGTAATCAGGGTTTTAGAATGGGAAGTCCCTAGTTTCCCTTTGTTATCAGACTCCCTATGACTTTTCAATCCCTCCCTTTAAGGACCCTTTGGTGGTAAAGAAATTATTGTCTAGCCCGGGGTCCTTGTGTAGCAGGGCAGAGGAAACAGCAAGGGATTGAGGCCCCCTCCTCCCCTTTTTTCCTTCCTTCCTTCCTCCCTCAATTCCTTGCCTCTAGCTGCAAAGGGGACTTTGTCTCCACATCCTGTCAGTCCACCTAGTATCGTCCCCCAGGCCCTGGCTGCTTCCCCAGAAGAAAACCCAACATCCCAGATGGTGACATAAACCGAAAGGGAAGAATGCCTGAAAACTCCTTGTCCTCTCCCTCTCCTCCACCACTCCCTACCATAGGAACTCTCTCTTGTTCCAGCAGATCCCCTGTGGAGTTTGTCTCCAGTTACTTTGGAATCATCTCTCCCGCTTTCCCCTCATGCTCCAGGTGGACAAATTGGGGCCCTGAAAGATAGAGGGAAGTATCCTGAGGGTTGGGTAAAGGAAGATGTGGCAAAAAATAGGGAGGGGCTTGGGGAAGGGGGGCAGGGAAGAATGAATAGGTGAGAGAGTCCAGGGCTGGGCAAAGTTGGGAGACAGACTGGGAGCCACCCCGAGGGCCGACGCTGGGACGGGACTCCGTCTCACCGGTTTGGGGAGCTGACTAGGTAATGGAGAGACTGAGACATCAGTGAGAGGGTAGGAGGGACTGGCTCCCCTGGAATGGGAGATGAGTAAGACAGAAAAGAGAGTGTAGGGTAATGTCTTCCAGCATGGCAACCCCCTCCCCCTTCCTTCCCTACTCCCCACATCAGCCACCTTCCACTGCCCACGGTGCTAGGAACTGATGGACCAGGGGGAGATCTTAGGTACAAGGCAGGACAGGAGAGAAAAAGACCACCAGTGCCTAGCCACGCCCTCCCCTCCCCCAGAGAAACATAGCACACCAATAGAGAATCACAGAATTTTAGAATTGGAAGAAACTTCAGTGACCACCTTGTGTAGTCCATAACTGAAAGAAATCCCTTGCCCCTCCCCTCACCCCCCTCCCCCAAGAACTGATCATCCAACCTTTGTTTGAAGACTGCTGATAAGGAAGAACCCCACCCTTTCCAGGCAGCCCATTCCACTTTCAGACAATTCTTTGGACAGGCCCCTGACATCAACTCTACATTTGCTTGCTTCTTTCTAACTTCCACTCATTACTCTAGTTCTGCCCACTGAGGACAAACAGAATAAATGGAATCCCTTTTCCACATGACTGCTCTTCAAATAACCACCCTCCTCCTCCTCCAGTCTTTTTTTTGGGGGAGGGGGGAAGGGAGATGCTAAACATGGCTGTCATCCTCTGGATGTTCTCCATTTGATGGATATCTTTCTTAAATGGTGACGCCCAGAATTGAACTTAACCCATATGTGGCTGGGCCAAGGCAAAGACCACTGGGACCACTGACTGCCTCCTTATTTCTGAAAGCTGTGGCTTCCTACATGTACTCACAGCCCCAAGTACATAGCTACGCATTCACATACAGGAGCCATAGACAGATATAGACATAGTCACCTAACCAACCATTCATGGGCACACACACACACACACACACACACACACACACACACACACAC
>NW_020954575.1:17254925-17280045 GCF_900497805.2 Vombatus ursinus | reverse complement strand
AAACATATAGATCCATACACACTCTTGGATACTCCACAAAATACAAACAGTGACATACAGCACACTCATGGACAAAGACAAAAAGATATACACACACTCACATACACAGCACCCTATATTACAAGGCAACTAAGCAGCACAGTGGATAGAATGCTGAACCTGGAGTCAGGAAGACCTGGGTTTGAAACCTACAGTTGAGAAAACTGGGACTGAGGAAAGTTGTGAGGAAGGTTGTGATCCTGGGCAAGTCACAACCTCCCTCAGCCTCAGTTTTCTCAACTGTAGAATGGGAATAATAATAGCACTTACCTCCTACAGTGTTTGTGAGGCTCAAATGTGTAAATATGAGGGAATTTGTAAATGTGTAAAAATGTATTAAATTTGAGGGAATGTGTAAATGTGTAAAGATGAGGTAATTTGCATATGTAAAACCCTTTGCAAACCTTAAAGGATCATATATAAACATGCTATAAGGGCTTCTCTCCCTTGCTGGTCTGAGTATTTCCTCTTAGGAACAGAAAGAAAGGTTGTCTGGAAAAGGTGATAATAGCCCTTAGACTTTGGAGGAGGCAGGGCAGAGGCTGCGGTTTCACCTTCCTTAGGACTGCAATGTCATAAAGAGGAAACCTAAAACTCTTTCACCAACTGACCCACCTACAAGAAAGCACTGCCCTGCTTGAGGTGGGGGTGGGGGGAGTAAGGGGGTGGACATCATCACCTGGGTTAGCCAGCTTTGACTAAGTCTCTGACTCCTTCCCTCCCCTCCACCCTGAATCAGAATCTTACCCTCAGCTCCAGGGCCCTGGAAGAGCAGGGTGGGGCTGGGTGGAGGGGTGAAGTCTCCCTATTCCATAAAGGAAGAAGCAGAGAATTGATGACACAGTTCAGGTCACTTGGCAGCCAGGCTGGGGACACGGACACACCATGAGAACTCTGCCTCCCAGACTTTGGTGCCACGTTCTAAGACTAAGAGGAGGAGGAGTAGCCTTTGTCCTTCCTCTCCTCTCTTTTTTTGAGGGTGGGAAGCATATGAATTTGGGGAGTAGATATAACAAATATTTGCCTGGTTACCTGCCCCAATACAAATAAAATTTCACTAGCTTCTCCTTTTCCTTTTTTTTTTTTAAAGACAGAACTTCCTATCTTGCCCAGGCGGAAGCACAGCAGCCACACATGGGCCTAATACCACTGTTCCTGGACATGAAAGCCTGCACCTTGGGGGCCCAGGTGGCCATCCGCTTCCAGGGGTTTAATATTGGTGCAAGACTTACGGCAGACACCCAATTGGCTTTAGCCCACCTGTAGCTCAGACCTCCCAAGCTCAAATGATCCGCCAGTCTCAGCCTCTCGGGAGCAAGGATTGTAGGGGTACATCACCCCGGTTTCACTACCTGTTCTAGGTTGCTGGTTTGTCCACAGACACAGCCATACTGGGAAGCTGGTCTTCCATACACAATCCCCAGAGACTCTCCTATTGTCCAAGTAGGACTGACATGTCTATGTTAGAGGCTCCCTCTGCTGGCTAGTTGGGGAGAGGCAGTCCCTGGAGGTGGGAGCTCTAGGCAAAACAACTGGAGAGATGGAGTTTGGGGGTGGTGAGTCATGAATTTGGGCTCTAGCCACCAGCCTCCACCCTCACTCCTACCCATCATCCCTCCTTCTACTCTCTTTCTCCATCTTGAGTCTGAGGCAAGAATTAGGACAGGGGAAACAGGTCCTAATTTTCTCTCTGTGCCTCAAAAACAAAGACTCCTCTTTTTCCCTGCTCTCATACCAAGAAAGAGATGTGACCCCTGGACCTTTTGGCTCCCTCCCACCATCTTCATTTAGAGGATTGGGACACTGCAAGGCAGGGCCTAGACAAGATCTATTTCCAATTCTCTAGTTCTAGGTTCTTGTTACACTGTTTCAAAACCAGATGCTCTCAAATCTATTCCCATCCCAAGGAATGGGACCCCACCCCCACCCCAAGCCTGGACAAGAGGAAAATCGACACATCCTTGGAAATTTTATACCAGCATACTTGCACCAATCCTCCTCCTCCTCATAGGACGTAGATTGTCAGTCCAGGAAGGACCAATCCAACACCTTTATTCTTCAGATAGGGAAACGGAGTTCCAGAGATGGGAAGTAATTGCCTAAAATTCACCGAGCTGAATAGTGGAACAGGCAGGACTTGAACTCAGACCTCCCAACTTTTATTCCAATCTTCTTTTCTACTACAGTAGGCTGTTCCTCAAGTCTCCAACATTTGCCAAAGTCCAGTTTAAGGCAGCATCCAAGGGTTGCAGCTGCTTCCATCCAGAGCTTCACTGCTAAGAACCTCAGGTTCCTGAGTCCAGGGAGTTGGGACACGGGAGGACAGAAGAACCCACGCAGAGTGGGGAAGTTCTCTCCCTTCCCCCTTGGACAATTTTACGAGTGACCCTGGCTCCATAGGAACTAGAGGAGAGGAGATGAAGAACGCAGAATTGAAGACCTGGAATGGCAAAGACCCTGAGGTTTGGGGGTGGAGGTGGGGGAGGAGTCATGCCAGTTCTGTTCCTCATGAATCTTTAATAAATATTTGTTGTTGCAGCGGCGGCTGCTGCTTCCTTGGAGGTAGGAGGGCCTGATCATCCCAACATTTTGGAGTGCTCCCCAGGGGGCTTTTATCTCATGCTTGCTCAGGCTCTGAACGGAAAGAAGAAAACATCAGGGTTAGACTTCCCCACACCTGAAAGCTCCAACTAATGCCCCAGATCAAGGTCGGTCTCAAAGTATAATCCAGGAAAGGAGCAATCGGGCAGACATAGAACAATGAGGAAACATTTGGTGAAAAGATCATCTCAATAGTCCCCTGTCTATAAGCAGAATCTTCTTCCAAAACCCAGACAATAGTTTTTCTCACACTAGGCACTCTCCAGGGAGGCGGTTGTCTTGTCCCCATCCCCACCTCCTGACCCACTGAGTTCCACCCGCTTCTTTTGGGAAGTTCTTTGCACCATCTAATCTCTATTACACACACACACACACACACACACACACACACACCTCATGCAAATCCAGATCCCATCCCAACCTACTCATCTCTCCCACACAGACCCCAACCCTCTCCCAGGCACTGACCAGCTTCTGCATCATCACCCTTAGCATTGGGCTCTTGCCACCAATTTGCATAGATGCCTTCCTCGTAGTCACCATCTCCTTCAAATTCTGTGTCTGACGGTGGTGGTTCTGACTCCAATGGTAGTGCCGACTCCTCTAGCTCCATCTACACTGGCCCCCAGATAAAAGCAAAGGGAAAGAGGAAGCAGAACGGTCATATTTATGACTTGGCCTTTTCCCTAAATCTCTCTCCAGTCAAAGGCACCCAGGGCAATATTGTTCCCCCCACATAGGATCACAGACCTTGAAACTAGAAGGGACCTTTGACTCTAACCACCCAATTTTACAGATGAGGAAACTGAGGTCCAAAGACATGAAATGACTTACCTAAGTCACAAAAGTCATAAATAACAAAGTCAGGATTCAATCTGTGTTATAGCAGGGGTTTGCTGGAGCCAGATCTATCTTTTTTTTCCCCTCACTTAATAGTATTTCATTTTTTTCAATTACATGTAAAGATAGTTTTCAACATTCACTTTTATAAGATTTTGAGTTCTGATTTTTTCTCCCTTTCTTCCCCAAGACAGCAAGCAATCTGATATAGGCTATACATGTACAATCATATTAAACATATTCCCACATTAGTCATGATGTGAAAGAAGAATCAGAACAAAAGGTAAAAACCATGAGAAAGAAAAAAAAAAGAGAAAAAAATAGTATGCTTTGACCTGCATTCAGACTCCATAGTTCTTTCTTTGGATGTGGATAGCATTTTCCATCATGAGTCTTTTGGAATTGTCCTAGATCATTGTATGAGCCAGATCTATCTAGAGAGGTGATTGTTAAATTCTCAGCATGAGTTAACGCTATAAATTAAGGTTTGATTTATCGTTTCATTTCGTTGATTGTCTAGACTTAAGAAAGGGATGGAAAAATAGTAATAAATCAGATTAAACTTAAAATTTACACTTAGAAGCATGTTGTGTCTACATTTCAAAGAACTAGTTGTTAAACATTTACCAATACACCACTACATATGACACCAAATCCAGTGCTCTCTCTTCTACAACATATTGCCTCCTTACTACCACCACCATCACCAAGTTCCTTCTCAGCCCAAGAATCCAGGGATAGGAGGAGCTTAATGGTAGATCCATCTGGTATGGTTCGAGGAGTTCCAGAAAAGTTCCTAACCCAATCCAAACCAATAATCATTAAACACCTATTATGGTCAAGGCACTTGGTTAAGTGCCAGAAATACAAGAAAGAAAACAAAAATAATCCCTGTCCTCAAAGAGCTTACATTTTGCCTTTGGAGACATCAATAGGCAAACATATAGGTATATACATGATAATTTGAGGAAGGAGGGGGTAGCAAGCACAGACAATTAAGGGGACCTGGAAAGCCTCCCCTTAGGAGATAGCACATAAAGTGAGGGAGTTAAGAGGCAGAGAGAGAATTCGGGGTCCAGAGAGAGTAGGAGATGACTACGTGCTGAGTTTGAGGAGCGGCAAATAAGCCAGTTTGACTGGAATTTAGAGTTAGGGAAGAGGCAATAAGATGGCAAAGGTAGGCAAAGGAATCAGATGGTGAAGGGGCACATTTAGCCTAGAGAAGAATCAGGGGGGACATGAAAGCTGTCTTTTAGTACTTGAAGGACTGTCATGAAGAGACATTGCGGTTTGGGTTCAAGTTGTAAATGTGATACTCTGGCCCTGGGACTGTGGACAAGTTACTCTTAGTGCTCTAGACAATTCCTAAGATTGTAAATTGCAAAAAAGGTACCAACCTGCATTGGAAGAGGGAATTATTGGGTAATTCCCAATACCAATGAAATAAAAATTCTGCTCCTTATATGCCATGCCAAAGAAGGATTAGATGTGTTCTGTTTGGCCCCAGAGGACAAAACCAGGAGCATGGAATGGAAGTTGGAGAGAGAAGAATGTATGCTTGATATCAGGAAAAGCTTCCTAATAATTAGAGCTGTCACAAAGTGGAATGAGCAGCCTCCAGAGGTGGTAGCGTCCTCCTGGGAGAACAGCAGAGGAGAGTTAAAGGAAGTCTGATAGGTAGCCAGGGAACCAGATGGCAATAGTGTTACAAAAACCCAGCGAGAAGAGATTATCCAGAAAAAAAGGGGGGGCATCTCAGTGTCAAATGCTGCAGAGGGTTTGAGAAGGATAAGGAATGAGAAAAAGCCATCAGGTTTAGCACTTAAGAAATCCTTGGTAGAGATCACATGATCGGCAAGATGATGGAAAAGTTGTTTTCCACAAACCTCTGCCATTCAAAAACCTCATAAAAAAGGAATTATGGATTTAGAGTAAGCAAAGCTAAATCCCAAAGGCAAAAAGACAGAAGTACTGCACAAAGTAAAAAACAAAAAACAAAACATGAAATAATATTAGAATTTGAAGACTTAGGGTTTCCACTCGGTGTCCCCATTGCTCCATTTCACTCACAGGGTTTAGACAGCACAGACAATCTTAGAGGCTTGTGCTGCAGCAATGGGGGTCCCTGCCCAGTCCCTCCATAGCAGTGACTCAACCTGAACACCTCCACCCACTCTCATCCCACAAGAAGCAGCAGACACTCATTCTCTGCCATACAAAGAAAAGAAAGAGCAAGTGGGGAGGAAGCAAAAAATGTGGGTATTGTTACTTTGTAGCACAACCGACTAGACAAAGAGCTTTCCTATCTGAAGGAAAGGGACTGGAAACCTAGCTGAGCTAGTCTTTTCTCCCAGGAGTTTCCTCCAGGTGGGGCCGGGTTTGCCCTCATATCCTTTAATAAGAGGCAGTGAACATTCAGTGTCAGAGTATCTGTGCAGTAGGGAAGGGGGGGGGACCAAAGAGTGAAGGGGAAAACCAGAGATAAGTGACTATGAATATGAGTAAGTCTCAAAGACCAGAAGTCTAAATGAGAAAGGCTAATTAAAAACCTCGCTCATAAGCATACAAACTAACAGAGAGATCCATAAAGACAGAAATAAAAATGAGTAAAAATTCAGAGAGACCAAAACAATAAACAACTATTATACTCTGAAGGAAAATGAACCAAAAATAGTCATTGAAAAAGAGAATCTTATGGACTTACTAGAGAGCACGGAGAAATAGCAAGATATTTCATAACGGTTCCCAAAAAAAGTACAATTGTTAAAAAAAGATATCGGAAGTTGGGTTGGAAATCAGAGCTCTCAATAGACTCAAAAAAAAAAAAAAGGCAGACTGCAGAACTTAGAAGATAATTTTCTCTCCAGACATGAGACTCTGAAAGCAAAAATAACCATAGAAACAAAAAGAAATGACTTAGGAGATAATAGGAAAAACCCAATACCAAAAATGGGGAAAACAATCATAACCTCAAATGAAAATGGGTCAAACAATCCAATAAAATGAGAGTGTCAGAATGGATTTTTTAAAATCCCAACAATTTGCTGTATACAAGAAATAGACATAAAAATAAAGACACAGAACAGAATGAAAAAGAAATTATTGGTAACCTTGGAAAATTTCACTTAAGTGGTGAGGTTGAAAGTCTGACTGCCAAGGGTTAAGGAGTTGGAGGTGAGGAAAATAAAGTATAGTGAGACAGAAGAATTTCATAATTCTGTATAATAGAAAAAGAGCATGTTGGGCAATGACAAGATGAATGGCATGACCATCTTTGAGTGTGTCTGAGGTAGAGTGAAGGCACAGGTCATGAAAATTAAAAAGACTGATGAAGTGGGAGTCCAAAGCATCTGAAGGGACAACAACATGTATACAGAATATATACTGAAGTCACAAAATATACAAGCAGGGGATCAAGTACAGAAGAAGACTGTGTGCCAGGTCTTGAATTCCTTGAGAAAGGAGGGAGGATGACCTGGGGATTGTTAGGTAATAGGCAAGATAACATGGATCTTGACAGGGTAATATCTCTAGACAGAATGAACCTAAAGGGAGAAGACATTGTTATGTAATGTAGCAGGGAGAGAGTCTAAAACGGGCAGTAAGGAGCAAGGAGTATTGCCTACTTCTCCACCTGCTCCCTGGGATGGAGAAAAGCAGAGGGTCATGAGAGAGTGTACATCCAGTCAGTACTGGAAAGGATGGCCAGGGACATAGTGTCTTCTGGAGAAGTCAGTTTTCTGTGAATTCGAGAAAATGGAAAGAGTGAGAGAAGACAGTGTAAGATGAAGGGTACAACAGAAGAAGAGGTCAGAAGGTCTAGGGAAGAAGTAAGGTTGAAGTGAATGAAGATGAGAGACTGGGGAGCAGTAAGAGGGAAAGGGAATTTTTGCTTAAGCAATTGTGGACCACAAATCACCAGGATTAGGAAAGAAAGAGTTTAGAGTTTGCTAGCTGTTGGGATAAAATACCATTTTGACCAGGCCTCCCTTCCTGAAGGCCCCTGGGATAATGAAGTGTGGCAAGAGGGCCTCCAAAAGCACTTCACAGGGATCTGAAATCCCAACATTATCAATAAAAAGCCTTACTTCTTGAGGTCAAGCATGGTCTTTGCCCTAGAGATCTTTTTTTCAACTATGCATTTTTCTTCAAGGAGTAATATCTTAAGTCTTCCTCTTCCAGAGAAACATGAGAAGACTTGTCTGAACTGACGCAGAGTAAAGGATGTAGAAACAGGAAAACAATTTATACTATAACAACAATATTGTAAAGATAACCAGCTTTGGAAGACTTCAGATCTCTAATCAAGGCAATGACCAATCACAATTCCTGAGAACCCATAATGAAGCATGCTACTCTCCTTCTAACAGGGAGGTGATGGAATTAGGGCGCAAATTGAGACACATATTTTTTGAACGTGACCACTGTGGAAATTTGTCTTGCTTGACTCTACATATTTTTTAAAAGATTTTTTTCCCACTTGGTGGCATGAGAGAAGAAGGAAGTAGGAGGGAGAAAACATTAATTTTTGTTCATTAAAAATTGACTTAATTTTTTAAAAATTGAGTCCAGGTGAAAATTTGTCAGGTCATTTAGTGGAAAATAGTTTCCTAGGCTGCTCTTCTCTTAAACAAAGTAATCTGGGACCACACGAAAACACTGGGTGCCTGAAAAGGCAGAGGGGGTGTAAGGAGAGGCTGCAGGGAGGTTTGCAGACAGGAAAGAGTGTACAAAAGTGATTTTGCCTAGTACAGGCTAAATAACAGCAACACATTTATATAGCTTACAAAGTGCTTTTCTCATAAGAACCCTGTGATGTAGGTTGATAGAGGAAGATTCAGGATAAGTCAGAGAGGGAAAGTGACTTGCCTAGTCACTATTGGAGTGGGGATTCAAAAGCAGTCACCTGCTCCACACCACACCATGTGATGCTGCCTTACAAATTGTGACATATAAAAAGTTCAAGAGACATAGTTTCTAGGTAACTAATCATTTTATTACTCATACTAGCAATAATTAATAAAAGGGGTCAGTGGCACTCTCAAATGCCAAAGATCCCTCATGGAACCCACTCAATGCTCATATGCCCTTGGAAGAGTGGGTGTTCCTGGAGGTGGCACTCGACTCTGATTGGTTAACAAGTAATGAGAGCATGAATATTCTAATGACCTATTATAATAGCAGTTAGGGGATGAGACTTTGATTGTCATTTACTTCCCAATTGCCCCCAGCCTTGAGCAACCTAGACAAAGGATCTATCCCCACCCAAACCTGAGTAGAACACAATGGGCTTCCCCACTTGGGTTAGGTCTGAACAAGATTGAGGAGAAAGTTAACCCATTATCATTATCAGCAATGTCCTCCAGATGCTGACCACCTAGTAGAGAATGAAGATCTAGGAAGGGAAAAAAACCATGGGTCTCCCCAATAATTGGTTATTTAGTAATCATTTTTCTTACAAATCCTAGAATGAGGAAATTGGATTAATTGGCTTCTAACGGTGTCTTTCAGCTCTAAATTCTATGATCTTATATAATCACTAGTATTCCTCTTCCTAGAGGCAGATTCTTCTAAAATGGGGCAGAACTTGTGAACAGTACCCCCACAGGAACATGAATACAAACACACACACACAGACCCATGCACACAGCTTCATTCACCCAGGGTCAGGAAGAAGCAGAGCACTCACCTCATCATCTGATTGCAAATATAAACGAGCAAAATCTAGCAGCTCTCGGAGTTCTGTGGTCTGGTTATGGTAGAGCATCGCTTCCTGGAGTGGGGAAGGAGGTGAATAGAGCATAGGATTACAGATTTACACCTCATTTACACTTGCAACCTCACTCCAGCTTACTACTGGTGGAAACTGCATGTCCTCGCTTTCTTCCTTCTATATGAAGCCCACATTTGTTATGTTTCTGGGGGATGTTACCTATTGGCTGCCTGATGTCTGGCACCCTTCTCTTAGAGAGGCAGTGTGGTACACAGGAGAAAGTACTAGCTATAATGTCAAAAGTTATTGTTGTTGTTCAGTCTTGTCCTATTTTTCATGACCCCACCTGGGGTTTTCTTGGCAAAGATGCCGGAGTGGTTTGCCATTTCCTTCTCCAGCTCATTTTACACCTGAGGAAACTGAGGCAAACAGGATTAAGTGACTTGGCCAGAGCCACACAGCTAGTAAGTGTCTGAGGTCACATTTGAACTCAGATCTTCCTGACTCCAGGCCCAGAACTCTATCCACTGTGCCACCTGGATTCAAATCCCATCTCTGATTTTTACTACTGGAGTGACCATGGACAAGTCCCTTAACTTCCCCTGGATCTGTTTCCTCATATGTAAAAGGGACTTTTACTCTAGCTGTACAACGGAGAGAAGGGAGGGACCCTTGATCTTTTTAGAGCAAGAAGGGGAACTTAGAGGTCATCTGATCCATCCTCCTCATCCTACAGAGGAGTAACCAAAGCTCAGAGAGGGGAAATGATTTGCCCAAGGTCACATTACCAATAAGTAACAGGCAGAATTTTAATATAGTGTTCTCTGACTTCAGAGCTCTCACTATGTCTACTATACCACAGAGACAGTATGTGAGCTGGATTCTCCTGAGACTTGATGATTCAGGAGAGAAGGTAGGGGTCTAACTCTGGGGCCTAGGTGAGAAGAGGGACTAGGACAGAACATCCCTGGTCTGAACTCTTATGTACTATAGGGATGATAAATGCAAGCAGATTAGCCTGATCTTGACGTTACCATAGCTCCTCCACCTCCAGGGAGACAAGACTAAAGGGGACATAGCTCAACCTAAGCAGGGATGGGAGTAAAGGGTGCTGAAGTCAGGATCTGTTCCTTTGAAATAAGCAAACCACATAACATGAGAGTAACTCCTAAGTGAGCCCCACCTCTCGGGGCTGGAAATCCTCCTCCTGCAGCCCCCAGCGCTCCCGGTGAAATCGGTAATAGACCAAGTTCTGCTGCATTACGCTGTCCGTAGGGTCAAAAAGCATGTAGCTAGCTACACTCCGGGCAGCCTGTCGAACATCATTCACTGGGAAAACAAAGTTACGAATAAGGGGGAGCCATACCCACACCCACAGTTGGAAACCATCTTCTCCCTCCTCCCTTTCCCCACTGTTCATCTCTTTAGGGCAAGATCCCCCAATCCCATCTTCCTTCCTGCTTCCACCTCCCAGGAATTCCCTCCCTAGCTTTTTCCACACCCAGGGCAATTTTCTTTTGTTCACCCTTCTCCTCACCCCTCATTAGCAACTCTACTCTCTCTTCCTAGGTATTCTACCTTCCCTTCCAAGGCTCAACCTCCCTTCTTTCTTCCTTTTCAGGTTGCCTTGGCCCTCCCCTGAGCATTCCCCAAACTGTTCCTATCCCCAAGTCCCCTCTGCTCCTGTACCTACCAAGCTCTTCCCCAGTCTTCCCCATGTCCTGCTATATATCTCTTTGCAGACCCCAGTCCCTCATTCTCAAATACTTGCATCGTATTCTTTTCCCATCTTTCCCCTCTTCTTTGTGGGGGTCAATCTTCCAACCTGGAATAATTACATCCACCTTTCCCATCATTTCCCTCTTCTTTGTGGGCCCCAAGTCTCCAATACCAATTACTTGCAACCATCCTTCCCATCATTCCCTTCTTCCTCCATGGAAGGACTTACATTTGTAGTAGGCAAACTGGAGGTAGTGATACATCGTAGCCACGAATTTGTCCACAAAGTAGCCACCCACGTTGGGGGTTAAGTTGGCCTCACAGTCCACTTTGCACTGCAGAGATTCTGCAAAACGGTCTAGGAGGTGGGAGGAGATGGGGGTGGAAGATGAACAAATAAGACAACTAAAACCTATAACCTGCCCCAATCTCAGATTACTCTCATCCTTTGGAATGTGGCATCCAACAATAACCCTGGAGAAAGAACTAGAGGCTCAAGGAGTCTGAGGGGCTTTCAAGGAATCTCAGATGGAATCATGAAGGGTAGTGGCCATTCCTGAGCAGAGCTCAGGCGCCACTTCCTACATTCTCTCTCCCTAGAAAATATTTTGTATTATTTTGTATCCAAGTCACCAAAGACATCATTGAACAAATGCACGATGAAGAAAAAAGATAGGCCAGTCTTGTGGTAAGAGGGAGAGATAACTGGTATAAAGCCCTTGTGTTCCACTGGTATCCCCAATATTAAGACCATTCATTAAAAGCTTCCTCTTCATCTCACACCACTTAGATATCTTCCCCTGATATCTACCTCCTCCTTCATTCCTGTCTCAGATGAAGAGGTGGCCCTTCTTGCCAAGGTCAACTTCTCTGCATGCACCCTTGATATCATTCCATCCCTTCTTCTCTAGTAGATGGCCCCACTCTCTCTTATTATCCATCTCTTCCTATCTACTATCTCCTTCCCCTACAAATGCACCCATGCCTCCCCCATCCCTAAAAAACAAACCAAAATAATCCCTCACTTGTTCCTACCATCCCTGCTAGCAACTATCCTCTATCTCATTACCCCTTCTCAGCTAAACTCCTTGAAAAATCCTTCTATACTAGGTGCCTCCATTTCCTCTCTTCTTACTCATTTCTAAATCCTTTGCCATCTGACTTCCAACCTTATCATTCAATTTAAACTGCTCTCTCAAGTTACCAATGAGCTCTTAATTGCCAAATCTAATGGCCTTTTCTTAATTCTCACATTTCTTGATCTCTCTGCAGCATTTGACACTGTTGATCACCTTCTTCTACTGAATAGCCTCTCCTCTCTAGGTTTTCATGATACTGTTATGGTTCTCCTGTCTCTGATCCATGCCATGTCCACTAACCACAGATGTCCCCAAATGCTCTGTCCTGGGCTCTTTTCTCTTCTCCTTCAATACTATATCAGTTGGTCACCTCATCAGCTCTCATGAGTTCAGTCACCATCTCTATGTAGATGATTCCCAGTGCTATATAACCAATCCTTGTCTTTCCAATCTCTGTCTGCCTTTTGGAAATCTCTGAGTGACCTATAGGTATCTCAAACTCAATATGTACAAAATAAAATTCACTCTTTTGAAATTCCATATTACTGTAAAGGTAGCACCATCCTCCCAATCACCCAGGCTGAAAATTTCTGTGTCAACCTCGTCAACTCATTCTTACTGACTCCATATACCCAAATCTGCCTTGACAACACCTCTCATATACATCCCCTTCTCTCTATTCACACAAACACCACCATATTTCAAGTCTTCATCACTTCACTCCTGAACTACTGAAATAGCCTCCTAATTGGTCTCCTTGCTTCATCTCTTCCCACTCTGGTCTGTCCTCCACTCTTCATGTCACACACACACACACACCTCTCCCAGCAGCACTCATTAAACTGCAGTTGCTTCTGGGATCAAATAGAACTGGTTGGTTGTTGTCCTTCACTCTCAAAGAGGACCAAAATGACAAAACTATGTTGGAGTCAAGGTACAGAGTGTCTGACTGTGGCTGGTCAGACCATTATGAGCTCAGAAGGCTCTACCACAGATCAAGCACAAATAATCCATATGAACATTTGGAGTGGAGCTGTCTCTAAATTTGTTGTTTCCTTCAGTCTCCTTTGAGCTACTGCAATTCTGCTTTGCTCATAGAGCTTAACACCTTCTTTAATGCAGGTATGCCATGCTGGGCAGTCCTGTGCCGTGTCTCACAACCAATTCCGAAGTTCTTCAGAGAGACTTTGAGAGTGTCATCAAATATGAACTATTCTACCACCAAAGCCCATCACAATCTGGCTCCTTCCTATCTTTCCAGTGTTCTCATACTTTTACTTCCCTCAGAACTCTACAATCCAACTACATTGCCCTGCTTGTGGTTCCTCAAACACTATACCCCATCTCCTGACTCTATGTATTTTCAATGGCTGTCCCCCATCTCTGGAATGCTCCCCCTCTTCATTTCCTTAATTTCCTTTAAGACTTAATTCCAAGACAGAGAGAGACAGAGACAGAGAGAGACAGAGACAGAGAGAGAGAGAGAGAGATCAAATCCCAAGTTCTTCAGGAGCTTTTCCCAGTTCCCCTAGCTGCTAGTATTTTCTCTCTTAGATGACCTTCTATCTACTACGTGTATATCTTTCATGGACCTAGTTACAGTTATCCCTTCCAAATCATGGGGCTTAGGGGCATGGCATTCCCATGATCTGGAAAACCTGTGTAAAAGTTTTTGGCCCCTCCTCGTACCAGAGAAGAAATCTAAATTATTACGGTATTAAAAGATAAAATATGTTGATATTATGCAATATATTTATGCATTTTTGAGTTTCTAAATTTTTTTCTGTGTTGTCTGCTGACCTTTGTGTGACATTTGTGGCTTCCACAAAACTCCCCCAAAACTCCCATTTCTTATGCCAACCCACGATATATCAAAACAACAATGGGGAAAGTCACACAATATGGAAGGGATGACTATTTACTTATGGTCTCCCCTATTAGAAGGTGAGCTTCCTAAAGGCAGGGAGCTATTTTTTGCCTTTCTTTGTATCCCTGGTGCTTAGCACATAGTAAGGGCTTAATTAATGACTGGCTGACCATGACAAATTTATGGGTAGAACCAAGATGGAAAGGTACACACAGTTTTCAGTCTGCACTGTTGTAGGGCACTTTTTTGTGTTATAGACCCATTTGGCAGTCTGGTAAAGCCTATGACCCCCTTCTCCAAAGAATGCTTTTAAATGCACAAAATAAAATATATAGGATTACAAAGGAAACCAATTGTATTGTAATACAGACTTCAAAATATTTTTTAAAAACAAGTTCATGTATACCAGCTCTTTTTGTGGTGGCAAAGAATTGGAAATTGAGGGGATGCCCTTCAATTGGGGAATGGCTAAACAAGTTGTGATATATGATTGTAATGGAATACTATTGTGCTACAAGAAATGATTAGCTAGATGCTCTCACAAAAAACCTGGAAAGACTTAAATGAACTGATGAAAAGTGAAGTGAACAGAACCAGGAGAGCATTGTACACAGTAACAGCAATATTGTATAATGATCAACTGTGAATAACTTAGCTATTCCCAGAAATACAAAGATCCAATTCAATTCTGAAGGACCTATGATGAAAAATGTTGTCCATCTTCAGAGAAAGAACTGATATAATTTGAAGGAAGATTGAAGCATACCGTGTATTTTTTTTACTTTCTTTGTATTTTTTGTTGTTGTTTATGTGTGTGTGTTCTCTTTCACAAATTACTAATATTGAAATATTTTTTGCATGACTGCATATATATAACTTTTACCAAATTGCCTACCTTCTCAGCAATAAGGGAAGGGAGGGAGAATGGGAGAGAATTTGGAACAAAATTGCTGAAAACAAAGGATTAAAACTGTTTTTATATGTAATTGGGGAAAAAATAAAATATTAAAAATGTTTTAAAAACCTAGTTCACAGACCCCAGGTTAAGAACCCCTATTGTGGGAGTGCTTATATTGACGAAGTCATAGAGCCACTGGATGACACTTTGCATTTTCTTACCTGTATACATGTTCTGTTCTCCTCCCCAATAGAATATAAATTCCTCAAGGCAGGTATTGTGTCTTTTTTTTTTATTTTGATCTCTGCATTCCTAGCACCTAGCAAGATGTCTTACATACAGTAGGTAGTCACTGAATGTTTACTGAATTGAAATCAAGAAGTCGAGGTTAGTGAGGAGAATCTCCTGTGAAGATAAGGTTTTTAGCAAGGATCTAAGGTGGGGTAGTTTCCAGGGGTCCCCTTCACTGGGGATACTGGGGTCCGCAGGGGTGATTCAACGGGGGGAACCTGAAGAAGAGCAGAATGATAATAAGAGATAGTAGCAAGGTACCTGCAATAGCTGGGTAAAAGTCCTTGAAGTCTGAGAGCTCATGGGCCCCCTCACAACCAGCCAGGCAATTGGCAAAGACAGTGAGATAGTCAGCAAGAGCTCTCTCCATATCCCCAACACTGCTTCGGAAATCGCCACTATTGTAGAGCTTCACAGCCTGGACAAACACTGCCTGGGAGAGGAGATAAGTGGGGGAGTCAAACCCTAGCCTTTTGACAAACCTTGGAATGGTGTGGGGAGGCTCCCAGTCCCTCCCTTTTCTCCACCAGAATCAACCACTTTCCATATTCCCTCCCTGTCCTTTCCCCCTCCCCCTCCACAGGCTCCCACCTCATAGGGGTGGGCCTCCAGGTCTGTGAGGTACTCATCCACATCCAGGAGTCCCCTGTAGTAGTTCAGATACTTGGTGGTCATCTCATGCTTAGGGTTTCTTTGCAGGAAGGTGTAGGCAGCAGCCACTGCTTTCTCTAGCTGATTAGACTAGATAGAAGGGGGTGGGGGGTGGGGACAGAGCATCAGAATAGAGAGGTCATTCAAATTTTGGGGAAGAATAAGGAAGGAGAGGTTCTTGTAATTCCTTGAACACAAATCTCATCCCAGCCCTTCTAGGCTCAGGAGATGGAGCTTCGGGACACTGGCGGGGGCGGGGGGGGGGGGGGGAGGCAGGGAATAAAGGGATCAGAGTGGGGACAAAGTGAACTAAGGGCCAAAGATTGGGCTGCAGGGAACTGGGGGCCAGAGGCAGGAGTTAGGGGACCCTAGGGAAGAGGAACAAGGCAGGGGAAGAAATCAATCAATCATAGACATTTAATAAGCATCTGTTATATATCAGGTACTATGCTAAGCCCTGGAGATAGAGAGACAAAACTAGAATTGTCCCTGCCCTAAAAAGTTTACATTCTGTTAGAGGGAAACAACAGGTACACATAACAAAGTATCTTGTGGGATAAGAAAAGGCCTCATCTGGGGTGTAGAGCTTGAGCTGACCGGAGCTAGTGAGTCTAGAAATTGGGGATGTGGAGGAAGTGAATTCCAGGCATGGGGATCAGCCTCAGCAAAAGGCACAGTGAAGCAAGATGGAATGTTGTTTATACCAGGAATAGCAACAAATCACTGGCTGAACCAAAATGGGAAGTAAGGTGTAAGAAGCCTAGAAAGGTGGCTGAAAGCTTTTCAATGCCAAACCTAAGAGTTGACATTTTTATCTTAGAGGCCATAGGGAGCCACTGGAGCTTTCTGAGGGAGGGAGATGACAGGATTAGACATGGAATTTAGGAATATCACTCTAGTTCTTGTGTGGGGGCAGAGCACTCCTTGAAGTAGGGAGACAAGTTAGGAGGCTGTTGTAATAGTCTGGGTGATAGGGAAAGAAAGATGAGGGCATACTGGGGAAGAGAGGCAAAGGTTGGGGGGCAACAAGGGTAGAGGGATCAATGCAAAAGAGAAGTAGGAATTAGGAGAATATTAAAGGAAGAGAAGAGGGGACTGAGAGACACTGGAGGACACAAGTCCTGACAGCTGGCATGCAGTAGGCACTTAATAAATGCTTACTGAATTGAATTGAATCTACGTTGGATAATTTATGTTTTTGTAAATATTCATCCATTTCATTCAAATTGTCAGATTTATTGGTATGTAATTGGGTAAAATAGTTCCTAATTATTGCTTTAATTTCTTCTTCACTGGTGGTGATTTCACCCTTTTCATTTTTCATACTGGATATTTGGTTTTCTTCTTCTTCTTTTTTTTTTTTTGGTGAGGCAATTGGGGTTAAGTGACTTGCCCAGAGTCACTCAGCTAGTGTGTGTTATGTGTCTGAGGTCACATTTGAACTCAGGTCCTCCTGACTCCACAGCCGTTGCTCTATTCACTGTACCACCTAGCTGCCCTACCCCCTTCTTTCTTCTCTTTAATCAAGTTAACCAATGATTTATCTATGTTATTGGTTTTTTCATAAAACCAGCTCCTAGATGTATTTATTAGCTCAATAGTTTTCTTGCTTTCAATCTTATTAATCTCATCTTTGATTTTTAGGATTTCCAATTTGGTGCTCAATTGGGGATTTTTAATTTGATCTTTTTCTAGTTTTGAACTGAATCTACATTGGGGGAGAGATGCAGGGATGGTGAAACACTGAGGTAATAGGAGTTTTAGACGGGCGAAGCAGAGGGAGGAAAACAGAAGTTGGGGGGATGCTGGGGGCAGATGATTAGAGGCTGCCATAGTAAAAAGAGGCACAAAGACTGGAGAATACTGGTGAAAAACAGGTAGGGGCTGGAGGCCAAGAAACTCAGAACTAGAGATTCTAGAAGTTAGAGGGATCGAGAGAGTGGGCAGGGGCAGGAAATGGGGAGAAGTGGAAGGAAGACCCATACCTTGAATAGGGCATAATGCAGATACTGATAAGGCAGCCGACTCTGGAAGTCCTTGAGCAGCTGTCGAGGAGGGTAAGGCACCTGGAAGGCTGGCAGGGTCCGTTTGCACCGCTTCAGGCAGGCTGCCCGCTCCAACACCTGCCCAAAAAACCACAGCTCCCGTCCCCACTCTTCCTCCAGCTCTTCTTTGGTCCCCCAGGCTGGGGAGTGCTCCGCAGAGGGTTTGGTATTGCTACAGTTGGCATGGCAGAAGGCCTCACTGTCCTGAAGCAGCCTGTGCAGCCTCAGTGATGCCTCCAGGTAGCGGGCACTCTCCTTCCAGCTCTCTCCCTCATACTGCTCCAGGGCATAGGCGTAGGCTGAGCCTAAAGGCATTAGGTCCTCAGGGGGGAAGCCCCGAAAACTATACTTCTCATACTGTGCCCAGACACTGGCCACCAGAAGAAGCAGCAGCCCCCACGTTTGCCCCATGCCCTAAGCCCAGAGTCCCACAGGCTCCTTGAGGGCCCTGGCCTCCAGATGCTGCAGAAGAAGTTGGGAGGTGGGGAAAGGGGCGGGGATTTGGGGGACTGGTCAGGGAGGAGCAGAGGGGCAGCTAGCTGGGTCTTAGTGCCTGTCTCACTAAGGGGGTGGGGTACTAGGGCTTAGAACAGAATGGCAATAGAAAGTTGCCTAGTGGGAGACTCCCCAGAGAGGAAATGTGGGAAACATACTCAAGAATTTGTCCTTGGGGAGTGAGGAAGAAGGAACGGTCTAAACCCCACCAAATTCCCAGCACTCCCTTCCAATATCTTTAACTCTACTGTGAGAACCTAAGTGCCTAGAGGCCTGGCTTTAGGGAGGACACCCCAACTCTGGGCTCTTGGGTTGCAGAGGGAGTGGCCCAGGCTTTCTACACGTGGAGACCTCCATCTCCTCCACCCTTTATGATCAGGAAATTGAGGGAGAAGAGGAATGTCTGTCCACGTACACCATCCACTTAGTCATACTTTTCATGACCAGGCTGTCCAGGAGGAACATTCTAATACTATTTGATCCTGTGATTTTAGGTCACCTCATTAAATGAAATAATATTTGTAACTCGCTTAGTACAGTGCCTGGCACAAAATAGTCCTTAATGAATGTTTCCCCTATCTGTATCCCTATTTCTGCCCCACCTCCACCAAAATCTCTAGTATATGGCGAAAAGTCTCCACGGTAGAGAAGACACCCCAGGCCATATTCCCACCCCCACCCCATTACACTGCCTCAGGGTCCTGGGAACCAGGAAAGTCCTTCCAGCTGTCTAACCTTAGAGACCAGTGGCTGAGCTGGGAGTGCGGATGGTGCTCAGAGGACTTTGTCTACTCTGAGATCCCCTTGGCTTCCGGTGGGAAGCCTAGCATCGTGTGGAAGAGTGATTGGAAGGTTCACTCAAAAGAATCAGCTTCAAGATCTGTAGTTTCTTTAAGTACCCGGACACATCCCACTCCCCCCACCCCCCGCCCCAATCTGGGGAAGGAGGGAGAGACCTTCTGGAAGATAAAGCACGCATCCGGGCGCTAGGACCCAGTGGCAGCGCTGGAAAAAGAAGCTGCAAGTTTTCCTAAATAGTTGTTCCAACTTTTTCCTTTCCCCAAAGCCCCTTCCCTCCCTCTCAGGATGTTGTCCCCCCAAAAAAACCCTACCACCTGGGCGGGGCGGCAGGAGGGATGGAGAGCTCCCTTAGGAAAGTGGTCTCTGCGCTTCTTTCTCTGGCCTCTTCCCCAACTCCCCACCGCCCCCTGAGCTCCCCCCGCAGCCAGCTCAGCTTCCCCAGCCCCCATTCCACGTAGACTGCTTTGGGGGAAGGGGGGTTGCACTGACAGGAAGGGGGGGAGCCAGCGCTGGGCGAAGGAGAAGCTGGAGGAGGAGGAGGCGGAGAAGGCGGCTTGGTCTCTCTCGCTCTCAGCCAAACCAGCTCCAGGCACCATGTCCCCCTGGGGCTCCCTCATCCGCATCCTCCCCCTATTCCCCATCCTGCTCCTGCTGCTGCAGGCCTCGGGAAGAGCTCTGGGCCGGGCCAGTCCGGGCGGAGGGCCCTTAGAAGATGTGGTCATTGAGAGGTACCACGTACCCCGAGCCTGTCCTCGAGAGGTGCAGATGGGGGACTTCATCCGCTACCACTACAATGGCACCTTTGAGGATGGCAAGAAGTTTGATTCCAGGTAATGGGGTGGGGGACCCCCAAACCCACCACTCCCCATCTCCTGAGCACAACCCCTCCCTGACCTCAGAGATTCACCTTCTTTTACCCTGAAACAGACTTGGTCTCCCACAAATCCCCTGTACCCAAAGACATCCTGTTCTCCACCAACTGTCCCACTTCCATGAGTTCTCCATTCTTTCACCTCCCATCCCTCCATTCATACACCCTCCATCCTCCCCAAAGTGCCTGAGATAGCAACACTTACTGGCCGATTGCTTGTTTGCCTGTGATTTGCATGTTGTTTGCATGCTGAATATATATTTTTAAAGAAGTGGAGTGTGGGTACACAGGGGTATACTCCACTGCATCTGCAAACCAACAATATATATGTGAGGGGGGTCTGGGACCCCCTTTCAGATTGATTGACCCTATCTCACTTTGACACTAGCTCCCTTTCCTCCTCGCCACCCCCCACCAGTTTAGAAGGTCTTTGATGTCAGAAAAGGAGCTGGGATTTATCTGAGGGAAGAGTTTATTCAGAGCCTAAGAAAGAATTTTGTAAAGCAGAGATACAGGAAAAGTGGAAAGAAGTGGTACTGATCTGGGAGTGAGGGAAAAGAAAATATCGTTACCCATCAGAGACATTTCTCCTGCGTCCCCTGACATCTCATTGCTGGACTCCTCATCCTCTCCAAGGCCTTTTGCTCTGATTCCTTACCACCACTCTCCTCCTCCCTCAACTTCCCTCCATTTTAAAGGCCATAACCTTGGCTGTCCATCTTGTAGACCTAGAAATTTGGAATCTGACTTGTTGTCTTCTCCAGGGAGACCTGAGGTTAGGGGAGAGGGAGTAGAGTGTGCTGATCTGAGGTTGGCATCCAAAGATGATAGGGTATGTACCCAGGATTCTAGGTCTCCTCCTGCTCCACTCTAACATGGTAGTTCCCCCAACAAATGCCACCAACTCTTTGGAAAATAAGTGCCTTGTAAAACCACAAAGGTCTTTGGAATCATCAGCTCAGATGCTTTGGGGAACTGTGGCAGAAGTGGCAGAGGGGGTAGGCAGTGCTGGGTAGGAGAGCGATAAGTAGGAATGTATTCACATAAGGCAAACACAGGATTGTTTTATGGGGGGAGGAATTATTGGCATAAAAGATGTCTGGAGCAGCCAGAGAGGCCTTCATGAAGAACCTCAAGACGAAGCGTGGAGATAGCAGCCACACGAGGAGAAAGTGTATGCCCCTGGATATTACTGTCCTGGAGCAAAGCCATATTGGTACTAGATATAGCTCTGCTAGGCAGTCTTTTAAGTCAGCCATTATTCCAGATGACCCAAGAGCCCCTGGGAGAAAACCTTTGTGCTACTTTCTAACCAAGTAGGCAAAACCAGGCTTGGACCTCACCCCCAAGTCCCAAACCCAGGAAGACGGAGAGTCCCAGCTTGACATTCAATCCCTAAATAAAAGAGATTTCCCATTTCTGAAACAAAGGCCAAATCCTGATGGGGGAGGGGTCATCCAGGGCATGATAATTCAGCTGGGGAGGGGGAAAACTTAGAAGGCATGTTTGCAGGAGTGTGCAAGCCTGCATAAGGGACACCATTTATGTGTATATGTGTCTATAGATGTGTCCAGTTATAGACTTGTTACGTATATGCAAGCATAGGAGATCATAAGTGAAAAATTAAAAAATAAATAATGATAGCTATCATTTATAAGGCAGCTAGATGGCTCAATGGTCAGAGCACCAGGCCTAGGGTCAGGAAGACCTGAGTTCAAATCTGGTCCCAGACACTTCCTAGCTGTGTGACCCTGGACAAGTCACTTAACCCAGTTTGCCTCAGTCTCTTCATCTGTCAAGTGAGCTGGAGAAGGAAATGACAAATCACTCCAGTATCTTTGCCAAGAAAACCTCAAATGGGGTCACAAGGAGTCACCAAACAGGAACAGCATTTATATGATGATTTAAGGTTTTCAAAGCACTTTAGAAGTATTATCTCACTTGATTCTCACCACAATCTTGGAAGACAGGTGCTATTGTTATCCCTCTTTAACAGATAAAGAAACTATGGCAGATAGAAGTTAGGGTCGCACAGCTAGTAAGTGTCTGATATGGGATTTGGACTCAAGTTCAGGCCCA
The DNA here is from genome assembly GCF_900497805.2 of Vombatus ursinus. Classification (NCBI taxonomy): domain Eukaryota; kingdom Metazoa; phylum Chordata; class Mammalia; order Diprotodontia; family Vombatidae; genus Vombatus; species Vombatus ursinus. Next base: position 17,258,056 of record NW_020954575.1, on the reverse strand, counting down.
GAATTCTGTCTAATGTGCCACATAGCTTAAGTAATGGGTAGTACTAATATTAATTCATTAATGGGTAGTACGTCTCTATCTTTATATGCATTTTTTCAGAGGCATGTTGTGTTGGAGATTGGCATATATATATATCTAGAAATATGCTTTGTGAATGCATGTGTGTATATTCACCTGGGTGTACTTATAGCTTTGATAGCTCACATTTCGAGGATGCTTTACCTTTCCCCTAGGAGATAGGTAGTACAGGTATGATTATCCCCATTTCACAGATGAGGAAACTGAGGCTCAAGAAGTTTAAATGACTTGCTAAAGTTGATTCAGCTAACAAAAAGTGGAGTCCAGATTTGAACCCAAGTCCACTGACTCCAAATTCATGATTCCTTCTACTATGCAACATGGTTGCAATGATTCTGGGTCACTCAGTCCTGTCTCTATCCACTCTTCTGCAGCTATGATCGTAGAGTGACAGTAGCAGGTGTGGTGGGTGTGGGCCGGCTCATCACTGGCATGGACCGAGGGCTCATGGGAATGTGTGTCAATGAACGAAGACGCCTCATCGTGCCTCCACACCTTGGCTATGGCAGCATCGGAGTTGGTGAGCAGCGGAGAGGGGGTGGTCGGGACACACACATGAAAAATTGTAGGGGAGGTCTTGGCCAGAGGAAATGGTAGGGAGGCACAGCCACATAATGCTTAATGCTTAAAAGTTTACAAAGTGGGTAGTCCAAGTATGATTATTATTACCATTTTACACGTGGGAAAACTGAGTCTCTGAGAGGTTTATGTGACTAACCCACAGTCACACACCTAGGAAATGTTGGAACCTGGACTGGACCCAGATTGAACTATGAGTCCAGTACTTCTTCCACCCCATCACATGGCCTTCCTCATAGCATGAAGGCTATATAGGGCAATGGAAGCTAGGATGCTCTTGGGAAGGAAGACGTCCCTTTGAAGGGAGGGGTGGGACTTCTGCTTGATTGCCACTGGGGCTAACAGATTGGCCTCCCCTCCTCAGCTGGGCTGATCCCTCCTGACTCCACACTGTACTTTGACGTTGTCCTGCTGGATGTATGGAACAAGGAAGACTCAGTGCAGGTGAACACTCTCCTTAGACCACCAAATTGTCCCCGCATGGTCCAGGACAGTGACTTTGTCCGCTACCACTACAATGGCACATTACTGGATGGAACAGCTTTTGACTCCAGGTAATGGGGTCCCAGCAGACCCTGGAAGGCACTGAGGAACGTGAAGCCTGGGAGATGAGGGAATGGTTCAGGGAACCAGGAGTCTTCTCCCTACTCAATCCCTCTTACATCTCATTCTCCATAGCTACAGCAGGAGTAGCACTTATGACACTTACGTGGGCTCAGGATGGCTTATTAAGGGCATGGACCAGGGGCTGCTGGGGATGTGTCCTGGAGAGAAAAGGAAGATCATCATACCCCCCTTCCTGGCATATGGAGAGAAAGGCTATGGTGAGAACAGTGGGCTCAAGGGAGGGGGAGGTGGATGGCTGTTAGGAGGAAAGTGAAGGCACTAGAAAGGAGATGAGAGGGGACCTCCCTGTAGTTTGACTTTTTTTTTTTCAGGCAATTGGGGTTAAGTGATTTGCCCAGGGTCACACAACTAGTAAGTGTCAAGTGTCTAAGGCTGGATTTGAACTCAGGTCCTCCTGATTCCAGGGCTGGTGCTGGTGCCACCCAGCTGCCCCTGTAGCTAGTATTTGAGGAAATACAAATGATATGCAAATGCTACCCACCCCTTGACAGAGCAATGATGAACTCAGGATGCAGACTGAGATTGTTTAAGCATGGTCAATTTAGAATTTTGTTTTGGTTGAACATATACATTTGTTATGAGTTTTTTCTTTTTTTCCCTCCACTGGGGAGTGGGGGGTGGGGGAGGGAGGAAAGGGAAGGAAAGAAAATGTATATTGGTTAATTAAAATGTTTAATATTTTAAAATAATATGCAAACTATTCACCCCCAAGCTTAGTAGTCAGAGAAACCTTAGAGGACAGGAGGAGCAGCGCTCAGGAGCTTGACCTTGGGCATTCCTCTCTTCACCCTCTAGGAACTGTGATCCCTCCTCAGGCTTCTCTCGTTTTCCACGTCCTTCTAATTGATGTCCACAATCCCAAGGACAGCGTCCAGCTGGAGACTCTGCTGCTGCCTCCAGACTGTGGACGGAAAGCTGTAGCAGGGGATTTCATGCGATACCATTATAATGGCTCCCTGATGGATGGCACCATTTTTGACTCCAGGTAAGAGATGGGGTAAGCCTAAGGGAGAGTGGCAAGAACTGAAGAAGTTACTGAAACAAGTCTCTGGAAATAGGGAAGAGGCTGGAGGAAGCACTGGGGGGAAGAATCACAGAATCTTAGATTCAGAAAGGACTTCAACAGTCACGCCCAACAAATAGTCATGCATCATCTGCTTGGAGACCTCCAGTGAGAAGGAACCTGATGGATCCCAATTCTGCTTTTCAGTAATCTAATTATTCAAAGGTTTTTCCTTATATTAAGTCTAAATCTGCCTTTATGCAGCACCAGCTCATTGCTCCTATTTCTGCCCCCCTCTTCCCAGAGCCAAACAGAACAATCAATGAACAGGAATTTATTTGAACTCAAGTCTTACTCAATACTTACTATATTGGACAGCTAAGTGGTGCAGTGGATAGAGTGCTAGGCCTGGCATCAGGAATACTCATCTTCCTGGGTCCAAATCTGGGCTCAGACGCGTACTAGCTGTGTGACCCTGAGCAAGTCACTTAACCATGTTTGCCTCAGTTTTCTCATCTATAAAATGAGTCAGAGGAGGAAATGCTGCAGTATTTTTGCCAAGAAAACCCCAAATGGGGGTCATGAAGAGTTGGACATGATTGACAAAACGACTGAACAGCCACTATTATATGTGCTGGGTGCTGTGCTAAGCCCCGGGGATACAACAAAAATGAAGTCATGTTTTCCCTCAAGATGCTTTCGTACTATAAGGGGAGACAACATGTACATATATAGATGTATACGAAATATATCCCAGAAGTCATCTCAGTTTAAGGTGAAAGATAGAACTTTAGGAACTTGGCCAATATTGAGCAAACCTCCTGGCCAGCTGGTAGGTCCTATC
>NW_020954575.1:17248107-17254888 GCF_900497805.2 Vombatus ursinus | reverse complement strand
CCCCAAGTCTACCTGATTTCATTGTTTATGCTATTGTTTGTGCTAGTCATGCCTATTGGGTTTCATTTTTTTATGTCTCTCTCTTTTTTGGGGGTGAGGCAATCAGGATTAAGTGACTTGGCCAGGGTCACACAGATAGGTAGTGTCAAGTGTCTGAGGCTGGATTTGAACTCAGGTCCTCCTAACTCCAAGGCCAGTGGTCTATCCACTGCGCCACCTACCTACCCCCTCCCCCAAGTCTACCTAGTCACCTCCCCTCTGAATGGGACCAAAAGGCAGGTTATAGTCATAAAATAAATATATGTCATTTGGGAGGGGAGACACCACAAGGATCTGGGGAAGGATCAGAAAAGACCTCATGGTGGGGCAGCTAACTGGCACAGTGGATAGAACACCGGCCCTGGAGTCAGGAGGACCTGAGTTCAAATGTGACCTCAGACACATAACACTCATTTAGCTGTGTGACCCTGGGCAAGTCACTTAACCCCAACTGCCTCACCCCCCAAAAAAAAACTTTATGAAGAAGGTGGTGCTTCCATTAAATACTGAAGGAAATTGAGGATTCTTAGGTTGAGAGGAGACATAGAATTGCACCCTAGGGATGGAGCACAGCCTATGCAAAAGTAAGGAGTTGGGAGATAGAATGTCATGTGTGAGGAACAGCAAAAAATCCAACGAAAATCAAAAGGAGTAATAGATACTAAGGCTGGCAAGGTAGGTTGGAGTCAAATTGTGCAGGGTTTTAAATGTCAAATAGAGAAGTTGTAGGAATTGCTAGGAATAAGGAACCACTGGAGTTTATTAAGTAGGAGAACGGTCAGACCCATACTTTGGCAAAATTATTTTGGCAGCTTATGTGGAGGATGGTTTGGGGTGAGAAGAAGCTTGAGGCAGGAAGACCAATTAGGAGGCTATTGAAATAATCCGGGCAAGAAGTGATGAGGGCCTGAACTTGGGTGGTAAGGATTAGGAAACACCAAGAAGGCTTTGGAGACTGGAAAACACTGGGGGAAGAACTGGGAAGAGACCAGGGGGAGGAAGGAGAGTTTGTGAAGCCATTGTCATCCCTAGTGAAATGCATCTTAAGTGCATCTCCGATGTATCAATAAATCATTCTAGTGCCTACCATGATAATGCTCAAACTCTTTTCACTCATGGGACAGTGTTTTTGGCTGTGAGGTATGAAAGGACACTGAACTTTCCAGATGATAACACAACAGGAGAGTTGGAAGGCTTGCACGTGGGCCATGTCTCTTCAATAAAAGCAGCTGTTTGTTGAGTTCTTTTCAGGTTCAGGTCAGATATTTCAACATTTCAAGGTTCGTGTACACATGTTATAGGCAAGCTTTGTTTATTTTACAAATACTATAGTTACAACATGGGAGAAGCAACACAGTGCAATAGATTGAGAACCGGCTTCTGAGCAATGAAGGACTGAGTTCATTGACCCACTTCTAACACATACTATCTGTGGGACTGTGTGCAAGTCACCTAATCTTTCAATGGTCTGGGTGGCTCCCTAAGACCCTAAGTTGCAAAGAAGGTGCTGACCTGCAGTGGTAGAAGGAGCTCCTTACCAGGAGTACCCTCCACCAAAAAAAAAAAAAAAAAGTCGCGTCTCTATCCTCGTATTAATACATATTAATTACATTAATATATAATGTATATCCTGGGTAAGTAAAATTTATGCTAATCTTCAATAACATAACATTCAAAATTTCATAGCATACCTAGCAAAACTTGGTGTGTCATCACCCACCCTTTGAGAACCATATGTTGGGTACTATGGGATTAAAAGCCAAAAACTGAACAGCCTCTCCTTTCTAGAAGCTGTTTCTTCTATTCAGAGAAACAACAAATACATATCAATTTAAATACAAAATATACACACAAAATACAAGATGGGGGGAGAAAGTATTGGTAGCTGGGAAGGTCAGGAAAGGCCTTGTCTGGGAGGTGACCCTGAAACTAAGCTGTGAAGGAAGCCAGGTTTTTTATGAGGTAGAAATGAGGAGAGAGTGTATTCCAGTCATAGGGTTCAGCTAACGCAAAAGCGTGGTGGTGGCAGATGGAATATCACGTATAAAGAAGAGCAACAGGCCAATTTATCTACCCTGTGGTATGTGTGAAGGATGATAACAAGCCTTACACCTCGACAGGTAGTCTGGTTACTATGAGGTGATGGGCTCAGGATGTCAAATGAGACATACATTTTTGGACATGGCCAATGAGGGTATTTGTTTTTCTTGACTGTGCATAATTGTTACAAGGATTTGTTCTTCCTTCCCTCCCTCTTTTCTTCTCTCCTCTCCTCCCTTTCTTCTCTCCTCCTTCCCTTCCTTCTTTCTTCTCTTCCTTCCTTCCTTCTTTTTTATCCTTTTCTCTCTTCCTTCCTCCCTTATTTCCTTCTCTTCTTCCTTCCCTCATTCCCTCTTCCTACCTTCTCTCCTTCTTTCTTTGTTCCTTCTCTCCTTTCCCTCCTTCCCTTTTTCTTACCCTCTTTATTTCCCTGCTTCCTTTCTTCCCTCCTCCCTTCTCTTTCTTTCCTCCCTTATTTCCTTCCTTCCTTTTCTCCTTTCCTCTTACCTCCTTTCTTTCCTTCCTTTTTTTCCTTCCCTCCTTCTTTCCTTTCTTCCCTCCTCCTTTCTTTTCTTCCTCCCTTTTTTCCTTCCTTTCCACCCTCCTTCCTTCTTTTTTTCCTTCTTTTTTCCCCCAATTATTTGGGAAAGAGAAAAGGGAGAGACAATAAGTGCTTGCTGATTTTTTAAAAAGCAAAATAAAAGATACACTTTTTAAAGAAGAAAGACAAGGAGGATGGGGCCAGATAGTGAGAGGTTTTAAAAGCCAAACAAGGCAGTCTGTATTTTATTCCAAAAGCAAGACAGAACCCCTGGAGGCTCTTGAATAGGAAAGTAAAATGGTCAGAACTGTGCTTTAGGAATATCACTTTGACACATTTAAAGAATGTGATCATTGTCTGCTGGGGAAGTCCAATCCCTGCTTCCATTTTTTCCCATAGGAGGGCAAAGTGATCCCAAAGGCTATAGGATGTTGGTTGCCCATCTTATCACTAGCCCTGGATGACAGGGAGGGAGTGTAGAGACAATAGAGAGAAGGAAGGAAGGTATTTAGAGCCAGGGGATCTCCTGTGCCTCAGAGTCATGGAGGTCTCAAGATGGAGGGTGAGAGACTGAAAGCAGGGGGTCCAATCAGAAGGCTACTGCAGCAGTCCTGCTGAGAAGTCATGATGGGGAAGTGGCCAGGTGACTAGAGGGAGAGATGTGATCAGATGTAGAACTGACCAGGCTATAGTTCAGTCATCAAGGAGAAGGGAGGGCCCATCTAGTCCAAGAGGTTGATGGGTCACAGTGTTTGGAGGGCATGGAGGAGTCTCTTTGCCCCTACCTGACAACACAACCCCATTTTTCCCCTACTGTATATTGCAGCTACTCCAGAAACCACACCTACAATACTTATATAGGGCAGGGTTACATCATCCCAGGCATGGACCAGGGTCTGCAGGGAGTATGCATCGGAGAGCTCCGACGAATCACCATCCCTCCACACCTCGCCTATGGAGAAAATGGAGCTGGTAGGCTTTTCTCCTTTACCTACCCCCCACCCCATTACAAACTCTAGCCTCACTCCTTCCCTTCCCTTTATCTTCCAGTTACAATGGGGACAGCTTTTCTTAAACCATTAGATACACCCCCATAATACTAGGTGTGAAAAATGATTTCTCTTGGTAATCTGTGTCTTGGAGACTCAGAGCTCCCCCCACCGCAAGCCTTCTGTCCAAAGTTCTTCAGAAGGACATTTCTGATAATGAGATTGCATTGAATCTTCTTATCTTGGTCAAACTCCAACCCAGGCCTGAATTGACTTTATCCTACTCAGGTTTGGGTAGAGACAGATTCCCAAGACTGGGGGTAGTATTTCCTTTGACGGCAGGTGATACTGACCCCTGTTGATTAAGTGACCTAAGTCACATAGTCAAGATCTCATTTTAATATAGCCTACCTCTTAGTATGTCAATCAATCACGGTTGATTGGCATCCCTTGGGAACACCTACTCTTCGAAGGGCATATAACCTTGTACCCCCAAATCCCAAATGGATCCAATTCTGAACTGGCCCCCTTAGGGATATCCAGTTTTGGACTGAACTCCCATGTAATGCATGTCAAGCCACCTTGAAAGAAATTAAATTGTGGACACACACACCCTAATTTTGTTTGTCTCTTTCTTAGAACAGACTCTATAATTGGGGTTTGATGTTAACTAGGCAATGGCCAGGGACTTGAGGTCCAGCCTAGCCTTTCTCCCCTTCCACAAAAACAAATGTTTTGAGTTATCTAATAGGTTCTCAGGAATGTGATTAAAAAATATAATTTTTTAAAAAATAACATGATCATTGTCTGCTGAGGAAGTCCAATCCCTGCTTCCATTTTTTCCCATAGGAGGGCAAAGTGATCCCAAAGGCTATAGGATGTTGGTTTCCCATCTTATCACTAGCCCTGGATGACAGGAAGGGATGTAGAGACAGTAGAGAAAAGGAAGGAGAGGTATTTAGAGCCAGGGGATCTCCTATGCCTCAGGGCCATGGAGGTCTCAAGATTCATCTTGCCTCTGCCATTTACTTCCTGGGTGACCTTGGGCAAAGGGAGGAGAACAAGCATTTATTAAGGGTCTACTACCATGTGCCAAGCACAGTGCTGAGCACTTTACAAATATCTCATCTGATCCTTCACAACAACCCTGGGAGGCAGGTGCTAGTATGATTTCCATTTTATAGTTGAGAAAACTGAAGCAGGCAAAGGTTAAGTGACTTGCTAGGGTCACAAAGCTAAGAAGTGTCTAAAGTCAAATTTGAACTCAGGTCTTCCTTACTCTAGATCCAATATTCTATCACTGTGCCACCTAGCTAACTGTCTCTAAGGGCAAATCCCTTAACTTCCCTGGGCCTCTGTTTCCTCATCTGTAAAATGGGGGTGAGGGGGTGGATTAGATTGGCCTTGAAGTTTCTGTTTAGCTCTGAGTCTACACTTACACAATGGTGTATTGCCCATCCTGGGCTCCAGGAGATAAGATCCCTGGCTCAGCAGTGCTGATCTTTGATGTCCACGTCATCGACTTCCACAATCCGTCTGACACGGTGGAAACTCAGACGATTTCCAGGCCCAGTGAAGGCTGCAATGAGACCTCCAGACTAGGGGATTTTGTACGCTATCACTATAACTGCTCCTTGCTGGATGGAACCAAGCTCTTCTCTTCGTGAGTACTGGGCAGGGGAGAGTCATTCATTCATTCAAGGAGTGCTCATTAAGCACCTGCCACATAGTAGGTGCCATGCAGAGGAGCTGGGGACACAAAGACAAAATCCAAAACAGCCTCTGTTTTTAGGTTAACTCTCTACTGGCAGAGAAATGGAACACAGGAGAACTTACCCACTACCACACACCAGCCTACAATTGTTCCTTATACTAGTCAAGGAAGGGAAAAAATAGAAACAAAACCAAACCACCTCTGATGATCTAGGGGGCTGCTTATTTGGTTTCCAGACAATCTAAGGCAGAGGTTCTTAATTTGGGATCCATGGATAGATTTCAGGCGGTCCATGAATTTGTTTGTTTTTTATTTTGATTCGTGTATTTCAGTATAATTGGTTTCCTTTTTGAATCCTATTTTTCTGCATTTAAAAACTATTCTGAAAAGGGTGCCATGGGCTCCACCAGCCTGGCAAAGGGGACCAGGGCACATAAAAAGGTCAAGAGCTCTCATTTAGGGTCTCTTGTTTCTTCTGCCCAATTCCCACATATCTGTTATAGCTATTTTCTCATTCCTAAGTATTTCCCATCCAAAGGGGAGAGGGAGGGTAGGAGGGAACAAGCATTTATTAAATATCTACTGCGCCATTGTGCACAGAGTGCTGGGCCTAGGGTCAGGAAGACTCATCTTCCTGAGTTCAAATCTGGCCTCAGACACTTGCTAGCTCTGTGACCCTAGGCAAGTCACTTAACCCTATTTGCTTCAGTTCCTCAATCTGGATAAGGAAACAGCAAACCACTCCAATATCTTTGCCAAGAAAACCTCGAAGGGGCTTTTGAAAAGTAGGACATGACTGAACGATTCTAAAGTCAGAGAATCTGAGACTGAGAGAGATTAAATGATTTGCCCAGGGTCACATGACTAATAAGACAGAATTTGAACTCAGGTCTTGTAGGCTCCAAGCCCAGTGCTCTATCCACTATGCTTCTTAGCTGTTTCCAGTAGCCTACAAATCATTGTAAATGAAGGAGGAGGGGGAAACATAAGCCTAGGGACACTCCTCCAGATTCAGATATTCCTTCTCTTCTTCCAGCCATGATTACGGAGAGCCCCAGGAAGCCACTTTGGGGGCTAACAAGGTGATTGAAGGCCTGAACACTGGCCTTCAGGGCATGTGTGTGGGAGAGAGAAGACAACTGATCATTCCTCCCCACCTGGGACATGGAGAGAATGGAGGTGAGGGGGCAAATGGGAGATGAGGTCATACACTCTCCAATCCCTCTGACTTTGTCCCAACTGGAGAAGGTGGATGCTGGGTGAAAGAGTTAAACGGGGTAGGGAAGGATGGTGAAGGGAAGCGCATCGAACTTCTATTTCCAGTCAGGGGATTTAGGAAGGCTTGGGAATGAAGCATTGACTGGGTCTTCCAATTCTTCTGCAGATCTCCCCTTTAAGTCCCAATAAGACCATTTTGGTCCCTACAGGTCAGGCACTACTCCCTACTCCTTCATTCCT
>NW_020954575.1:17246724-17248047 GCF_900497805.2 Vombatus ursinus | reverse complement strand
TGCTCTTTCAAATACAAGAAATGGGGGCTAGTGAGGGCATGTTGGTAGGGCCGAGTACCTTAACCTCCAATAAAGTCTCATTTGTGTTTCTCCAAGCCCGAGGTGTCCCAGGCAGTGCTGTGCTACTATTTGAGGTAGAGCTGGTATCCCGAGAGGAGGGGCTGCCTGAGGGTTACTTGTTTGTGTGGCATGGGGACCCTCCCGCTAACCTATATGAAGACATGGACCTCAACAAGGATGGAGAGATCCCACCTGAGGAGGTAGGAGGAAGAGCCCTAGCATTTAGAAAACCATTACTCAATTCAGGAGTGACACCTAAGGCCTGTGCTATCCATTCATTCCATCCATTCATTCAAGAAATATTTATTAAGCACCTACTATGTTCCAGGCACTGTGCTGGGGATTCAGAGCCAAAAATTATACAGTCCTTGCCCCCAAGGAGCTTACATTATATTGGAAATAAATAATGTCTACACAGACTAATAAATACAAAGTACAGTTATCCCTTCCACATTGCGACTTTCTCCATTGTAGTTTCAATATATCATGAGTTGGTACAAGCAATTAAATGGGAATTTTGGGGGAGTTTTGTGGAAGCCACAGATGCCATGAGAAGGCCAGCACACATAGAAAAAGTTTAGAAATTCAGAAGTGCATAAAATATATGTGTAGTGTTGTATAAAATCAATATATTTTATCTTTTAATACCATAATAATTCAGACTTCTTCTCTGGTATGAAGGGAGGGCCAAAAACTTTTATGCAGATTTTCCAGATCATGGAGGCCCTGTGCCCCTAATCCCCAAGATATGGAAGGGATAAATGTAATTTGGAGGGGAGGGCACTAGCAGCTAGGGAGTGGGAAGGGTTAGGAGAAACCTCTGTGGGAGGCAGTACTTAAACCAATCCCTCACGGAAGCTAAAGATTCTAAGAGAAATTCTGGGAAAAGGGAGGGTATTTCAAGTATGGGGAACAGTGACCTGTACAAAGGCATGAGGACAGGAGGCAGGATATCAAGTCTCCCTGGTGGTCAAAATGAACTCAAATATTAACCAATTCTCACTCTCCCTCAAATCTATTCATGCTCCTCATCCCATCACCAATGCTACTGCTTTCTTTGTCCTTGACACTTCTCCCTCTCTCCCTCTAGCCTTTCCCCTTTCTCACTGTCCCCTCCTTGGGGGTCACTATCACTCCTAGTCTTTTCTGGGTTCACTGTCACTCTAACAGGTCTAACTCCCTTCCCCAGTTACTACTCAGTTAGGTTGGGCTGATTCAAGCCCTCCAAAATAAGCATGACCTCCACCTATATATATATGTATA
>NW_020954575.1:17236654-17246682 GCF_900497805.2 Vombatus ursinus | reverse complement strand
TATATCCTTCCTAATCCCCCCTCCCATGACCCTGCTTGACCCCTTGGACTTTGACTTTTTCTTTACCCTCTATCCTGTTGATTCTTTTCCCTCCAAGTTCTCCACCTTCATCAAGACCCAGGTAGCAGAAGGCAAAGGGAAACTCATGCCTGGGCAGGACCCTGAGAAGACCATCGGTGATATGTTCCAGAACCAGGACCGAAATCAAGATGGCAAGATCACTATGGAGGAGCTCAAGCTGAAGTCAGATGAAGACCAGGAGAGAGTTCATGAAGAGCTCTGAGGGAACTAAAGGACTAGGGGGCCTGGCCTAGAATGCAAAATCCGCAGCTGGCAGTGGGACAGACCTCTGATATCAGCCCTTCTTCCTCTCTGCTGGGAAGCCTTGGGCTCATCTGCCAAGTTGTCTTAAGGTGCTAGCTGCTGCCTGGCCTTCCAGCCAACACCAGATTTAAACTCAAGGTGCAGACCTCCATTTTATTCCTTCCTTTAGCCTCCCCTTAGTTAAACTTTTTAAGAATGAGAACTACTTGGAAGCAGTTTTGGGGGGGTGGGAGGGTAATTGGTTTCTCTCCTTTGGCAAGAGTGGAGTAGGGGCAGCAGATACTTCCCTATCCCTCATATACACCTCACCAACACCAGATAAATGGGGATTTTAGGGTGTGGGCTGACCTATTTTAGATTGTCTGAACCTCTTCTTGACTTGCTTCCGTCCTTCAACTGTCTCCCCAAACTCCCTGCCTACATTTTGGGCTACCCAGGAGCAAAAGCAGAAAGCAATGAGGAGACTCCTTCTAGTCCTCTAGGAAACCGACCTGGTCTGCCCTTCCACTGAAAAAAGAGAGGTGCTGGGGGAGGGGGCAGTTCCAGGAAAGCTATCCTACCTCACCTACTTCTGCACCATCCCCTCAGCCTGGAGCTCAGAGGAGCTAAGATGGCCCCATATCTGCTCATGCTGCAGGACAGGGTTGGGTTCCATGTGGATTTGGTTCTGCTACCTTTGTGTGTCTTACTCCCAAGGCCTTGGAATGTGGCTTTTTTTTTAAATGAGAAAGGGGGAAAGAAGAATAAAAGAATGAAAAGGGTAAGAGGGCAGAGCAAGAGAAACTATTTAGATGAGTGTCGTAACTGTAAAAAAATTGTTCTTGAGAAATCTGAAATATAGGGTCATCTGGGGTGGGGGATGTAGAGGGTGAAATCAAAAGCCAGTTGTATTTTTTCTTTACATCAAATAAAAATTTAAACCCAAGGCCGCTGGACATGGTGATTCAGAGGAAATATGGGCCAGGGGTAGAGGATACAAGGAAATGAAAGCTTTCCCTCCATTCCCATTCTATCCAAGACAGTGTGTTTCATCCTCCCCCTTCCCATTCTGGGGAACTTCCTGCTTCTCCCAGGACTGGCTACATTTCGCATAGCCAAGTGTTCTTGAAGTTCAGAGCCAGAGTCCAGAACTGAGATTTCATAAGTAAAGGGAGTTAAGAAGGTCCAAGGGAAACAGTCATTTTATCTATCAAGAGATAGCTACCTAGATCAATCTATCTATAAATAGGTATCTATTGATCTATCTATTCAGCAACGAAAGAGATGGTTTCTGCCTTTAGGAAGCTCCCAAATTAATGGGGGAAGAAGACCCAGTTTCCATCCTCAAAGATTTAAGTGAACTCTGGGTCACCAAATCCTATCTTACACTAGGATGTATCTTCATTCCCCTGACTGAAGAAAAGAGGTAAATTTGGATCTAAGCCATTATTCTGGGGCAGAACCAGCTGATCTTAGAACAGTGATATTTCCTTTCATTGACCCAGGAGGGCTCCCTAGCTCTGGAAAATCCTAACAGGTTTTTGAGAATTGGGGGCAGGGGGACAGCTAGGTGGCTCAGTGAATAGAGCACTGGCTCTGGAGTCAGGAAGACCCGAGCTCAAATGTGGCCTCAGATGCTTACTGTGTGACTCTGAGCAAGTCACTTAACCCCAATTGCATTTAAAAAAAAAAAAAGAATTGGGGGAAGAGGTGCTAGCAAGTATTTGCTTTCATTAAGCTTCCACCCTATAATTAACCCATTCACAAAAGGTCTCATCAGAGAAATGTCTTCCTGACAATACGAAGTGAATGTTTCTTGGTATCTGAGTGCCACATCTTCGGGGTGGTGGGCCCAGCTAGTGGGTCATATACTGTTTTTCATCTGACAGGATACTGGGCCATCTTGAGGTTTATAAAACAGATGAATAATTTATTAGCACCTACGTTCCAGACACTGGGGACATACATACAAAATAATGTCTGCCTTCAGAGAGTTTACATTCTAATGGGGAATAGAACACATATTGGGAGGATGATGGCCAGGGAAGGAAGTTTTGATCCAGAGAATCACAGGGATGATGAGCAAAGCCATAAGTGACATTTGTCACTATTTCTAGAAGCAGTGGTGATGCTGATATGATTACTGTTCCTAAGCAAGAGAAAGCAAGCTGGGAGAAGGAGGAAGGTCACTTAGCAAGGCAGATATCTAGAAGCCAGGGGTGGGCAGGTAGATGGATGAATGGCATGTAAAACATGGTCAGGGGCCAGCTAGATATGGTAATTTGGGCAAGTTTGCAATCAGAACAGCTCAACCCTGGGCTGGATAGAGAGACGCAGCTGTAGACAACCTTACAAATAAATAAATGGCCAGTCCCTTGCATCAGCAGAGAATTAAGGAGGAATGGATTTCTTTAGGAGAAGGTGAGTCCTTATAATTTTATTATCTTTCTTTGTCAGGCTGCCCTATGACTGAAAATAGCCAACTCATGAATATCCAAGATGCTGGGGTAGGGGGAGGAGCAGAAGGAAGAAAAGGTTAGGGAACAGAAGGTTAGGATTAGAAAAGGAGGAAAAGATAACACAAAACAGAATCCAAAAATCATTTATTTGACATTAAAATACAGACAGAGTCACTGCTTCCTAGCTCCTCATTTAACTGCTCCCTCCCTCTTTTCCCCCCAGTGTCTGGTCCTGTCAGTGGCTAAGACTATCTAAAGAGGAAAGGCAGGGAGAGGAGGCCCCAAGGTTACTTAAGGAAATCTATGAAGCAGAAAATCCCCATTCTTTGATAAACCAAGTAGGCTACAGGTACAGCTGTATAACCCTCTTGGATTTCAAGTCCAACATTCAGTTTTAGAATGTAATAGAATCATAGAATTTTGGAACTATGAAGAATCACCTATTCTAAACCTTTCATTTTAAAAAGGACAATGAGACCTAGGAAAGTTAAGTGACTTGTCTGCGGTCACAGAGCTAACTGGGGGAAGGGCAGGGACTCACACTCAGGTCTCCAGACATCCAGTCACTGAGTTCTAATACCCACACCTCCCAATGTCAGTGAATTAATTGCCAGTGAGGACACAAGCCCTCGGCATTTTTTCAATGAAGGTGTTTACACTGTGTGGGTGTTTTTTTGGGGGGCAAGGGGCATGGGTAGGCAGATGGGGAAGGCAAGTTGATGAAAGAGTGGTATCCAATTCAGTTTGTCACCACTTCTCTCCTCTGTCATCTGAGCTGCTATACTGCTTTCTCAGCCAGGTGAACATGTTGACTATAGATTTCTTTTTAACAAGTCAGGGCTGCAATGGACAGCCAGTTACCGAAAGCTCTTGGTAAAAACAGTAACAGGCCATGGGAGAGGAGGAAGGACCTGGGATCGAGCGGCTCTTGGGAGCCAAGACTTTTTATGTACACAAGGGATGAGACGTTTTTGAAGAACCAGCTGGAGCAGACAGCATTTGAGGGTCTTCAACTGCATTCAGGACTCTTGCATTCCCACTTGGTCCTGCTCACACAAGATGTGGGTTAGGATCCCATTGACCACATCCAGGGTCTCATCCTTCTCCAACACAATGTCATAGGAATCCATATATTGCTCTCTCTGTTCCTCTACCTAAGGAGGACGACAGGAAGGAGATGAATTAAGGTTTCCCCAGGCCTCCTGCCCATCTTTTCTCCCACTTCCTTCCTTTCTAAGGGCCAGAGCATTGGCTCAAATACCAACAACCTGCCCAGTACATCAACTCCTACCCAAAAGCCCAAAGAATAAGGCTGGGGGTTCCAAGTTACAGGAACCCAATCCTTTGGGGAAAAGGCAGCAGCAGCTGAAATCCTAATTACATCCATCTTTAGCCAAGTCCATTTTACCTGAATGGGGTTTTCGTAGAATCTTAAAAGGTTGGAAGGACCTGGAGAGGTCACCTACTCCAGTTCCCCTCCCAACTTGGCAATCCCTTCCACAACAGACTTAACATATGATCAATCATCCTTTTACTTAAATATGGCCAGTGATGGGGAGCTCACTACTTTTTGAGGAGGCCTATTCCATTGTTGGACAGCTCTTACTGGCTGAAAGTTCCTCCACAAACTGAACCAAAATATTCTTCCTTGCAATTTCCATCCAATGACCCCAGTTCTGCCATCTGAAGCAACATAGAACAAGTGTTTCAAATACCTGAAGACAGTCATTATCTGGGCAGCTGCTGTCTGACACAAATCTAGAGAGCATTTTCTCAAACCCCAAATCATTCAATAACACTGAATCCTAGTGTATGTTGAGGAAGTAGGTAAGTGGCCAAATGTTGCATAGGGTTGTTCTAACGTTTCATTTTTTTTCTTTAACAGACTTTAATATAGAAAATTCTGAAGAAAAATCTAAGACAAGTGTCTTCATGGGGCTCTGGGTCCGTTGGCAGAGACTTGGCACCCTTTTCAGTGGTAGGATATAATGACTGACACGTGTCTAGTTTATGGTTTAGGACCACCAGATTTTTTTCAGCCTCACTTATCTCCAGTATTTTCTTGTTCTTTGATACTGCTGGTTACAAACCTGACCTGGTTCCTGAGATCTCGATACCAACTACCTTACAGTAGTTCACATCTACATAACACTTTGCAACTTACATTCTGCTTTCTTCACAACAATCCTGTGAGATACGTAATTTTACAAATATGTGGGATAGAAGTAGAGAAGAAGTGACTTACATAGTCTTCTTGGCACCTACCTTGTCATTCAGGAAGCCAATCTTAAGGATGTTTCCCACACTGGACACCCCATCAGCCATAGTCAGGTCGCCCATGGAGTCACCCAGTAGGAGAATGTTGGTCTTAACCTGGAGCTGTTGGAAGTACTTTGAGTCCTCCAGGACTGAACTGTTCTTGTTATACGTATGGATGAGATTACCCTTGAAACCCTGCAGGTAGCCCTGAGCAACCAAGGGAAGAGGCAGACTAACTATGAATTCAAATATAGACATTTCTCAATTTTTCATGATTATGGAAGGAAATTTTAAAAAACACATTCAAAAGACTTATAACTGGTTACTGATTTTAATACCCTTACTACCAACCTTGATAAAGCCAAGGGTTAATAGAGCCAAAGTTAATGGTGAGCCTCATTCTATTCCATTAGTCACAGTTTACGCACCTAACCCTAGCTGGCCATCTTGAAGAAGTATGCCACCCCTCTTTACTGGGAGGAGGCAAGCAAAGTAATCTCATTATATTTATTATGGTAATCTCAAATGTTCAATGCAACCAACTCCCACAAATGGAAAAATAACTCAAAGAGAATGGATGAGTATATATGACAATACTGGTAAGGAAGTTGAGCAACATAAAGGGAAGAAGATCCACAATAAAAAGAAACAAAAACCCAAACCCAAAACCCTTGGGTTCTGGAAAATGGGCAGAATCATTAGCAATTTGAAATTATGTCCCCTTGAACAACACTTGGACATATATGTACATGTGACTTGAGTTTTGACTTCTCTGGCACTGACAGCATTTTTCAAAGAGTAACACTAATTTGTCAAAATAATAAAATGCCTGGAAAGGAAAAAAATGAACACCATGAAAAGTGAAGATTACATATATATGGCTCCATCATGTAACCCCTTTCTTTAGAAATGGTTTGGTCATGTTCTAGGGTTTTTTCTAATATTCTAAAAGAGCATACCAATTCTCACTAAGCTACAGAATATAGAGTATTTTTTTAAGCAAAGAAGCTTCAACCAACTAATTTTTTAAATAAAAATTTCCTATTTGAACAAAAAAGGAAAAGAAAATAACTCAAAATGCACATGCTACGGGTAGCATCGTTGCTGTTTAAAAGCATATCGCTTAATCCAGAATATGAACAAGTAACAAAATGGACTAAAACTTGTCTTCCTCTTCTGAGGCCCCCCGAAATCCTCTGGTGAAACTGCCAAACAGAATTCAGGAGCATGGGTAATCGGCAGACTGGTTAGCTGAGACAGAGTTGGGGTTGATCAAGGACTACAGTTAGGGGGCCTCTAAATCAACCTGTCTTTGGGGGAGATTTTAACTCCTGTAGGGAGTCAAGGTGAAGCAGCATGCTTTCCTCCCCTCCCTCCACAAAGAACTCTATCCATTTCCCCACTGAACAAAAATGTAGTAACTAAAGTATAGATGCTCCCCACTCCCATAGCGTAACAAACACAACTCACACTTTCATCAAATTCCATGTAATTGGACACAACATGAATGTTGGGGTGGAAAACATTCATCTGCCTGATAATCTCTTCCAAAATGTCTCCAATACCAGCAGAAAAGATGAGAAGAGGAATATTGCTTTGGTAGAGTGTGTTGAAAAACGTCTCAAACCCCTCCCTGTAAAGGGACAAATTATTCTTCCAAAGTGATCACAAGACACAAATTCATAACTACTGGATGCAGGTAGACTCATCTTTGACCAAAACACCCAAATGATTACTTTGTTACTCTATGTCTCCTCAACACTTCTTTCAAGTTTGTTTCCAAAGAAGCATCTTAAGCGTCTTTCAAGTACGTGCCCTGTATCCTCAATGAGACTACACATTCTTTTTTTTTAAAGATTGTTTTTATTTTGTTTCTCAATTACACATGAAATAATTTTTAACATTAAATTTCTATAATTATTCATAATTTTCCAAATTTCCTCCCTAACTCCCTTCCCTCCTCCCTCTTTGAGAAGACAAGCACTTTGATATAGATTATACACACGCAGGAGCAGCTAAGTGGTACAAGCATATAGAGAATTGGAGTCAGGAAGACCCATCTTTGTGAGTTCACATCTGGTCTCAGACACTTACAGCTGTGTGAGAACCTAGGCAAGTCACTTAACCCTGTCTGTCTCAGTTTCCTCATGTCAAATGAGCTGAAGAAGGAAATGGCAAACCACTCCAGTATCTATGCCAAGAAAACCCCCAAATGGGGTCACAGAGAGTTGGACACTACTGAAAAGGACTGAACAACAACATACATGTGCAAAGACTATGCATTCTTTGAGGGCATGGCCCACGTTCACTTCTTCTATATACCAGAAGTGATCACAGAGGTGACAGGGGTATCTGACAAGCCAATACCAATTCTCAACAGTTGGATACATGGTTATGATCTCAATGACATACAGAAGCTAAAAAGGGTAGCTTAAAATATCTTCCAAAAAACTAACAGAGGATTTGGGATGTTTGATACGGGATGGGCAGAGAAAGCCAGTTAGAATTTGCACTATATATACAATCGGCTAATAATTTCTTAGAAAGTACCTACAAGCATTTTCTCTGGTTGGCCCCCATGCCTGGAATGCTTTCCCTTCTTGTCTTTGCCTCCTACCTTCTTCCAAGTCCCAACTAAAATCCTACCGTTGACAGGAAGCCTTTCCTAATCCCTATTAATTCTAACGCCTTCCATTAATTATCTCCTATTTATCCTATGCATCGTTTGTTTGTACATATTTGTTTGCTGGTTATTAGACTGTGAGCTCCTTGAGGGCAGGGACTGTCTTTTGCTAAAGTGACTTGCCCAGGGTCATATAGCTAATAAGTGTCTGAGGCCAGATTTGAATTTAGGTCTTCTTGACTCCAGACCATTGTTCTATCCCCAGTGTCTAGTAGGCCCTTAATCAGTGCTTACCTATTTACTGATACATAGCCATTTTACATATAAGGAAACAGCTTCAGAAAGGATAAGTGATTTAGTAACAGTAAATGGTAATGAAAAATTAGTAAGCAGTAAAGCTAATATCTGAACTCAGGGCTTTTGACTCTACAGCATTCTATACCTCCAGAATAACATCACATATTTTCAACATTAATTCTACATATTGTTATATCCCTCTTGACTCCAAACTCTTAATTTTCAACAATATTAAAAGCCACCCTTCCACCTCATTCCCCGTTACCTATTGACCAAACTGATCTCACAACAGGCAGCAAGTGGCAAAAATGCTCCCTCCAGGATAAGAAATTAACATACCTGAGCATTGCATCTGAATCTCTAACAATCTGGGCTATCTGGTACTTCTGAATCTTCTGTTGACACAGGAGATTGTGGGCTTTAGTCCACCTAGAAACAGATATCCCACCCAAGACACCAACATCTTCAAATCACTGAAGCAGATGGAGATCTTTCTCCTGATTCATTACACAGCTGCCTCCAGTGGACATCCTACACTTTTGCAAAGTGCCTCTTTCTTCCAGGCTCTGGTTATCCCTCAAAACTAAGAAAGTAAGGAAGAAAACAGCAACACTAAAACTAGGTTGAAAACCAGCTTCAGTATTCTCTCCCATAGAAACTGTATGTACTGCTACTATGTCTTCAAGAGCAATGGAATTTGGGGCAATTATAGTTTAATTGTCATTCTATCAGCAGTCCATGAGGAGACAAATTTTAATTACCTTGCTACAGAGACTATGATTGCAGAAAAAAAGCATAGAGAGAAAAGGACTACAAGAACTTACTTACTGAGAGAACTGAGTTTAACCTTTATTTTGTGAAGAATAATGAAGATACTTCTTGAGAAAGATTTTAATTAGTATGAGAAAACTGAATAGTAGGACTATATTTCCAGAATTGAGAAGTCAGTAGTTATTTATATTGTTAAAGAGAAGTTTAGCCATGATCAATCTCATAGCTCATATGATGTAAATAACTATTGCTTTTGTTTAACTGTTTTATTGTTTATTGTTACACTGTTAATAAATAAAGCCAGTAACCTAAATGTTTATTTAAGCCTAGAAGATTAAGGAGTTTGATATAGAGAAAAAAATGAGCAAACATTTATGGGAAGAGAGGTTTCTTATTAAATAAATATTACTTATTTAAGATTAGAGCAATTTTAGTAATGTAGAAATACCAAAGTGAATGTTGAAAACTAAAAAAAAAAATAAATAATAAAAAATAAATAAATACCAATATATGACTTACTACCTGGAAGCCAAACTGAGAAAGAATAAGGAAAAACCTAGTAACAGATCAAGAGGTAATCACATTACCCAGTCTATGTGTAAGAATGGAATTGACCCTAAAACCTCTGCTACATGTGCAGACTTGTATCTGGGATTTTCAAATTTTTTTTCTTTCCCATATGTCTTTTCTCTCATTATAAGCTGACTATAATTTAAAAATCACAAATACAAAGTACCCAGTAGTGCTGCTGATAATGACTTTCATTTACCTGATTTATTTGCTACATATTTGTTGTTAAATAACTATTTCATTGCTTTTTACAATTTATGTTGCATGCTTAATGATTAGCTTAGCATTACTGGTTTACTAAAGGTGAGATTTTAGCAGATTTGAAGGAAGCCCAAAGCATCCTCTTATGGATGGGATAAAGAAGAATGGCAAAAGAATCACACTGATACCAAAGTTTACAGAAAATCTGATGGAAAATGAAACTGGAGACAACATCATCTTAATTGCGAAGACAAGATTGCAAAATCACCATTAGCACCTTATCAAATGAAGAAATGAAATCATTTTCTATAACTGAGGCACAGATACATGACTGATAAATGTACTCAGAAGAGGAATGAAGAATAGAGTGCAAGAAGCTGAATTCCAAAGAATTGGGACTGGTAAATGAAGATGGAGCCAGAGATGAAGACTGTTCTGGAGTCCCCCAAAACAGTTAAGAATGACCTTATCAGGAGCAGCTAGATGGCGCAGTGGATAGAACACCAGCCCTGGATTCAGGAGGACCTGAGTTCAAATCCGGCCTC
>NW_020954575.1:17231938-17236597 GCF_900497805.2 Vombatus ursinus | reverse complement strand
AACTGATACAATAACATCACCACTTTGATATACAAGATTAATGCAATGGCCGACAACAAATGTAGAAGATGGGTGATGAAATGTTCTACCTGTCTCATGAAAGAGAGGTGACAAACTCAAGGTGCAGAAGGAAAAAAATTTTCAGATCTTGTCAATGTGGGGATGTGTTTTGCTTGACTATGCATATTTGATTTTTGTTTTTCTTAATTTCAATTTGGGTAAGGAGAGGAGATGCAATAGGGTTACAAAATTTTTTTTTAAAAGAAGAGTAAGAAAAGAGAGTATTTAGAGTATTTTTAAAATGCACAAAAGAGAAAAGAAGGAATGTCAACAGGACAAGCAGAACAATTTTGAAAATAACATGTTGACATGATTCCAGAGGATTGGTAATGAAGAATGAAACACATATTTTTGGACATGGACAACATGAGAATTTGTTTTGTTGACTATGAATATGGTACAAGGATTTTTTCTTCTTTTTTTTTCCCAAGTGGGAAGGAGAAAGGTGAGGTGGAAGAAAAAAATAAATGCTCAATAATTTTTAAAAAATAAAATTTAACATAAAAAAATAAATAACATGTTGAATTTGTTGCAGAGCTGGAGAGAGATGCAAGCTATGGATGATGCAGATTTGCAGCTACATATGTAATCCTCTTTCTGTTTTTCTTCATATGTGGAAATAGTCATCTTATCTGGTATTTGCTAAGTTCAGAATTTAAATAAAGTTTGAACCAAAACAAAACCAAAAAATATTCAATCATCTTATAGGGACAGGGAATGGACCTGTGATTTCACTGGTAAAGGAAATTTCTAGGATGGGAAACTGTATCTACTACTGATGCAAGTCAACCCCTTCCCTGCAACTTCTAGTCTTGGCAAGTGGTCTACAGTTTTAAATAGAAACAGGGGCCACTATATGGTACATAAAGATCCCTGAGGGCTGCATATTGACTTAGTTTTAAAATGCAATGTTATCTATGCTTTACTGTATTTTTTTTTTTAGTTAAAATATTTCCCAATTACCTTTTCATCTGGTTCAAGAGCACTTGGGAGTAATTGCTGCCCATCCTTATGTGTGACACCTCTGGTCTCTAGCACTGAGAAATTAAATGACTTGCCCAAGGTAACAAAGTCAGGATGCATAGGAGCCAAGAGGCAGGATTTGAACCTAGGTCTTCCCAGTTTTGAGGATAGCTCTCAATCCATTACACTGTGCTGCCTCATAGAAGCAAAAATATTTTCTATAAATGTGGAATAAATGGTTTGGAAGAAACCGATGTCCAAGGAACAAATACTGAGGGGGGAAAACGAATGATGCGATGAGGCCAGAGTTTATTATAAAGAAATAAAGTAAAATAAAAGAATTTTGCTGACAAACTTTCAGTGTTCAGAAAACACTGGAAAGACTTGGTAACCAAATAGAAAAACTTAAATATGGGATATCTTGGCTGAAGATAAAGTTGGACAGGAAGGTACAACAAAGGCACAAGTTTACAAATATATGGGTGGAAGATGCCACAAGAAATCAAGATACTCATATTTTAGATATAAAGATAATGAAACAAGCCACTAGCTTGATTAAAAACAACAACAACAACAACAACAAAACAAAACAAGAGCACTGGCCCTGAAGTCAGGAGGACCTTAATTCAGATAACAAAAGAGTGATGAACCCAGAAGCAGTAAAGGTTACCTAGAACCTCAGCACTGGAGTAAAGGAACACTCACAGAGCTTATAAAAACTGATAGTTATACCCTCAACCAAGTACAGACATAGAAAGGTCACAAAATAAGAACCACGCAACCTATAAATGGGCTCAATTGTAATGCTGTAAGAGAAACAAAATAAATGGTTACTCATCCAGTTGATGGAATTCATTGTTGAATTATACATAATGTTGCTTTCTATTTTGTGTTGTATGTATGCAGTGGTAAGCATATATTATCATATTTACCTATTATTATTGCTAGTATTGTATTAATTTTCCCCCCTACTTGAAGCACCCTGTCAAGTGGTGCTTTTCATCATATGTATGTTGTATATAATATAAATGTGTATTTGATATGCCTCAAATAATTTATAGGGACTAAAAATTTTTTGTCTTGGGGAGAAACATAACACCAACCTGAAAAGCTTCTTCCAGAGACAGCTGATACTGTTGCCATATCTTTAAAAGGCAATGGAATTTTAGATAGTTACAGTAATTAACTATGAAAAGACCATGAAGAGCCAGAATTTAATTGTTTCTTTGGAGAGACCTTTTAACTGGGATGGCTATGGAAAGGTCAAAGAAAAAAGACTAAGAGAACTTACTTCCTGAGAAAAAACATGAAAAGAATTTTTTTTGTGTGTGTGAAAAGCCTTTAATTGGTATCCTGAGAGAACTGAATGGTAGGGCTATGTTCCTAGAATTGAAAAGTTGGCAATTGTAATGCTGGTTAAAAGACGACTTGGGCTATGATTAACTTCACATATGACACACTATACTTATTTACATCTCTTCTTTTTTTCTTCATGCTGTTACTAAATAGTATAGCCAGTAACATTAATATTTATTTAAGCCTAGGAGATTACAAGGTTTAATATGTAGAAAGAGATAAGAAAATGCATATGGGAAAAGAAAGGAGCATAGAACCAATGGATTACTGAGAGATGTTGAGATTTTGATAATTAATGTTGAAACATCAAAACATACCCCCTTTTATGCCACAAAGAGATCAAAGAAAGAAGAAAAGGGTCCATATGTACAAAAATATTCATAACTCTTTTTATTGTGGCAAAGAACTGGAAATAAAGGAGGGGCCCAGTAACAGAGGGATGACTGAACAAATTATGTCATATTAATGGAATGGATTATGTCACAAGAAATGACAAAAGGTTTGGTTTGAAAAATCTGGAAGACTAGTATAAACTTAGTTTATAAAGTGAGTAGAACCAGAAGAACAACTTATAAGTTAACAATGCTGTAAAAGACAGTTCTGAAAGACTTAAGAACTCAGATTCCTGCAATGATCAACCACAACTCCAGAGGACCAATGTATGCTACCCACCTCTTGAGAGAAAGAATGGTGGACTGGAGGTGCATAAAGAGAAATACATTTTGGGGCACGGCAAATTTGTAGATATTTTGCACAACTATGCTTACATGTTACCAAAAATCAAACAAACCATATCCCCTGAATATCTTAGAACCTGGAATGAGAATGAATAAGGAAAATGAGCTAGTAGCAGGTATATAGAAGTGCAAGAACCCACATGGACTGTACATGAGGCTAATCATCCCTAAAATCCCTGTCACATGAGTAATTTAACACTTAAGTCAAACTTCTTCCTCCTCGACCCTCTTCTTTCAATACCAAAACTTCAAAAGTTCTTTTGAGGCCCATCTCCATGACCTAAAGCCCTTTGAGAAATAAAATCCTCACTGTACAGTGACAGAATTTCAAAAATAAAACTAAAATGTCCCTGGTTCACAGATTCCCCCAAATCTCATAGGGTCCTCATTTAGGATTTACCAGAGGCTACCATTCTAGCAATAAACTTTAGCAATAGCCTTAGGAAAGACAGTTCTAATGACTGTATTAACTCTGCAGCCATTCCAGCTGAAATCCCCAAAATCCAGTTACGTTCCCATCTGAACAGGGCTAGGAACATAACATTTTATGATAATTTTTCCTGTTTCCTTAAAAGCACCTTTCATCTCCAACTACTTACCATTCTACCATAAGGGGGAACTTCTCTTTGACTGTCCTGTTTGGATCAATCTCAATTGGGTAATAGTAGTGAAGGAGATCCTTTAACTGAAATACCAGAGATGAGAGGAAAATAATTACAGCACAATTAAATTCAACAATTTAATAAGTATTCAATAATAGCCTACTGTGTGTCATACACTGCCCTAAACATTGGAGAATGCAAAGACAAAAACAAAAAAAGGGCCTTTCTCAAGGAGATTAGATTCTACTGAGAGAAAACACATACACTGATAAGTAAATGTGAAATATTTGCAAAGTAAATATAAAAAAAATTAAGTGAAGGGAAAGCACTGACAACTAGTGGGAACAGGAAAGGATTCCTGTAGTTGGTATCTACAGATTCCAAGAGGTAAAGGTTGAAGAAAAAGCACTCCAGGTATGTAGGGCAGACTGTGCGTACAAAGACATGGAGATAAAAGATGGAACAACAAGCAAGTAGGATTAGTTTGTCTGAGGAAGAGTAATGTGCAATCTGTCTAGGAAGATTAGAAGCAGACCACAAAGGCTTTAAGTGTCAAAAAGGAGTCTTTCTGAGCCTAGAAACAATTAGGGAGCCCAGAAGCTTTTTGAGCTAGGCAGTGAAATGGTCAGACAGCAGAGTTTACAGCAATTTTAACCACCACAACAAAAAAGCCCACAAATTAACATAAGAGGTTATTATTATAAACAAAAATTAATTTGGAGCAGTTTCTATTCAATTCTTTCTAAAGGTGTCATTTGGTAAAGCTTACTTACACTTTCAAAGTCTCTCCTTATTCCCAGTTAGATTTTCCCTCCATTACAGGTAAGCCTGTCATATTGAATTCCTTAGTGCTGATTCTTATTTACAAATTTGATAAAAGCTGGGGGCAGCTAGGTGGCGCAGTGGATAGAGCACCAGCCCTGGATTCAGGAGGACCTGAG
>NW_020954575.1:17215290-17231872 GCF_900497805.2 Vombatus ursinus | reverse complement strand
TGTCAACAGCACAAATGGTTAGCAGGTATCAGTATTAAATCAGTGTTAAAATCCCTTTATCATCAAATAATCTAATCACTAAGGCCAACAAATATTTCCCGCCAATTCTACAGAGACTATTCAATCTAGCTGGATTAAATGAAAAGCCTTTCTACCACTTCTAACTAGGGACAGCTTCTTCTAAATACCTAGGATGTCTTGCCCTCCCAATGTGATTGCTTAGATAAATAATTCCATAGTCATCCAGTGGGAACGCTCAACAAAATTAACAAAAGTAATGAATTCTAACATCTATGTCATTTCAAATGATTGTGCCAGATTACATGAACTGTTCCATGTAGGAGAACCAAATGCCTAATATTATACACTAACAAAGGCAGAATGTTCCTTGAAATGAATGTGAGGATTACATTACATTTTGGCTCCAACATTTTTTAAGGTAGAAAATTGGTGGGGGAAGGACCTGTGATTTTATTGGTATAGAAAACTCCCAAAAGGAAATTCCCAGGACCAAGGAGAAGGTGTAGTGACCAGTATATGCTCCACAGTCATAAAGAGTGCCTAGAGAACCGAGAGATTAGGCAATTTATCTTTGTGTCAGAGATGGTACCTAAACCCAGGTTTTTCTGACTCTGAGAACAGCTTTCTATCTTCTATACTATTCTTTGTGGGGGTGGGGGTTGGGAAGCCAGAGAAGGAAAAAAAACAAACAAAAAACCTCTCTAAAATTAAAACAAAACAGGAAAATGCACAAGTATTGTTACATATGTATGTGTTTTACACCTAACTTTTCAGGACCCCCATTTAACATTCAAACAAGGCCAAGCAGCAGTACCTTCGTTTTTCTCTAATATTTCCTTTTTCCCCTAAATTATATATTTTTTCAATCAAACAATATGGAACACTTCATGAATTTGTATATCATCCTTGCGCATTCCAGTTTTATTACATGTGTTGCCAAAGTGAGTGCCTCTAATATCTTTCTTCTGAAGATCCCAAAACTACTCTCTTATTTGTACCAACGACATTCTCAAAGCCGGAGGAGTGGGTAAGATAAGGACCAGAAACAAGACTGAAAAACCAGGGATATTATCTCCCTTTTGTAGATGCACAATAATTGATTTAACCAATTTGAGAATAATCTGTATACTGCTCCCGTTTATAAATTGCTTTGCTGACAACAAACTCACATATTGGATAGTACTAGTATGATCATCCCCACTGAAGGCAAGGAAAGGAAGTCTCAGAGAGAAGTGATTTGTCTAGAGTTATCCAGTTAGTTAATGTCACAGCCTCAATTCAAAACCAAGTCTCTGGACTTCAAGTTTGGGATTCTTTTCACTGGCTATCTCTCTTACACAGTGAAGTCTAGTTTAGAAAGCCAGCCTTTCCAATTTTCACTGACACTCCAAAATACCACTACCTATCAGGAGCCTTCTTCTATAAATGGAAGAGCTATGTGAAGACTCAAAAAAGCAATAATAAATAATGATCGTGAATATTATGGATATGTAACAGGTACATAAAAGACCAACATGCTCAGGCCAACAGGCCAAATATTCTGCTATTTAATTCACCTAAGCTTATCGACAGAACCATCTTACTCATCAGAAATATCTTAGTTGCCTAGAAATCAAAAGCCACAGTTGGCACAGAAGTTGAATTAGGTATGGGTATTAAAGAACAACATGATCAAGGCATAATATTGCCCACTGGGGGTGGCTATTATGATTGCCAGTGCATTGATCGAATTCTACAATTAGGAATTTATCCTACCTACCATGAGGTTTTCAGAAGACTGTGCTGTCTCCAAAAAAAAAAAGCTATTATGTTAGAGAAACAGCTGTGGTGGCTGGCAAAAACAACTGCTTTTGCAGTCAGAAGACCTCAGTTTCCTCACTTACTGGCTAAGTGATAACCTTCAGCAAACTCAATTAACCTCACTGTGCCTCAGTTTCCTTATCTGTGAAATGTAAATAATAATGCTTTGCTACTTACTCCACCCACAGGACACAGAAAAAGAATTTTAAAAATTGAAAAAGATTTTAAACATCTTAAAGCACTACAGAAATTAAGTTGTCACTAGTTCAGTGCTTTTGCCCATCATACACCTTTAATAAATGTGTGTGGAATAAATGAAAATATTACCAGAAGGAATACATCCCAATTAAATAGATGTTAAAAAGCTAGGTTTACCTGAGCAATAAAAATAATAACAAACTTAATATGTTTTTAAAGTCTTTACTCTGTGAGAGGCAGCTTGGCATAGTGGACATAAAGTTGGCTTTGGAGCCAGAAAGACCTGGGTTCCAGTCCTGCCTCTGACACAGACTGGCTGTGTGACTCTGGGCAAGTCACTTAACCTTTAAGAACTCTAGACCATTGGTTCTCAAAATGTGGTCAGGAAACCCCTGGGGGTCCCTGAGACCTTTCCAAGGGATCATGAGATCAAAACTATTTTCATAATAAGACTAAGATGCTTTCATTTCTAACATGGTAAATGTCAATAGCTACAACTCATATAAACAGAAGCTCTTCGGGGATCCTCAATAATTTTTAAGAACGTAAAGGGGTCCTGAGACTAAAAAAAATTGAGAACCACTCAGCTCTCTAAAGACTACACAATATGTTGCCAAGATAGTACCAACCTGCATTGGTAGAGGAAATTTCCTCACCTGGGAGGTCGTTATACCTGGGAAATCATGGATCCATTCCCCATCCCCACTCTGTCCTCTTTTGGCCCACAGGCATTTGAATTAGCACATCAACACTCTTCAAGGATAACCCACCTTTTTCTGACATTCCTCACTGATGAGCTTGCTATTATCTAGGATATCTAGGAAAAAAATAACAACACAAAAACTCCATTACCTACCCCTACAGGAACCATTAACAGCAAAGTCAACCACAATGCCGATCAATACATGACTTACTGTAAGATGTAGGACATCGTTTTCCATTAAATCCAAACCTAGTCAGGGTCATGTCAAAGTCAGAAATGACCTAAAATGTAGAGAGGGACAGGAAGATAAACATCTAAGTCACGGGCTCAGTTCATCTTGCCTTCACATTATGCCATCAAAGTTTAAGAGTCTGTTAAAAGCCAAAACAATATTCAACAAGTATAACCTCCATATAGAGCCTGGCACTGGGAATTAAGGAACAACAGGAAAAGGATATATGGCCCCCACCTTCAAGTAGTCACAGAATGATAGGTGCTGGTTCTATGTCCTTGGAGCACAGAACCTAGTTGCTAGAAGTCTCAGTCCCAATCCAATAGGAAGAATCTCTCAAAAAAGGAGTTTAGCAGTTTAAATTTCATGTACAGTGTGGGACAATCTCATCAAATGCCTATGATATAAAGCTACTGCGGTGAGTTTTCAGGGGTGCAAGGTAATGGTGTTTTCTCTCCATATGGAAAAGGCAAGTCACAAGCCTCAACTTTCTCAAGGCAGACTTTGCTTTTCTCTTCTTGGTAGGAAGATGGTGGACTAAAGGTACTGAATGAAGAACAAGTTTTCCGATGTGGTCAGTTTTACTTAATTTTATACTCCTTTGTTATAAAAGAGGGTTGCAAGGTGAGGAGATCAAGGAATATATCAGGAAGGCATAGTGACTTTTTTTTTTCAGTAAAGAGCATCAATAATATTCTTTTCTTTGGGGAGGGAGTGGTAGTGGCACATAATTCAGATAGCCCTCATCCTCTAGGACCCTATCCATATTGGGGATATCGATTTTCCTAAGAAAGAAAGGTAAGTATAAAAATACTTAAAACAACGCAGCAGAAAAACTATTCTTTCTTTCTTCCTTCATTGGGTAATAGATCCAAGCCATTAGAACTTCCCGCTCCACCCAAGTTGGGAAAAGAGGGGGGACATCAGAGACATACCTGCAATTTGTTGCGTCCTCCCTTCCTGAGGGATAGAATGATCTCCTGAACCTGCTGCGGGTGCCGCATGAGGACTGTAGCCTTCATCAGGTCCTTCACTTGTTCCTTTACCTATTCCCGATGCAAACCCCACCCCACCCCACACAGACCCAGACCCAGACCCAATAGCAGCACTTAGAACCACAGACCTAGAACTAGAAGCGACCTCAGAGGTCGTCTGGTCCCTTCAGTTTTCTCAGCGATGAAGCAGTGAGCCCCTGTTAAGAGGGCTCTAGTACCAGAAAGAAAATCTTGGGAACTGGAAACAAAAATGTGGCAGTGGAATCGGGGGTACAAGTGAAAGGCCTTGACAAGAATTGGGGGCGGGAAGTGTCAGGGGTCCTTTAGTGAAGGCTTATAAAGCAAGAATCTGTTAGACTGATAGGGAGTGAGAGGAAGGTTTTAGAGCAAAAACATGTAAGGAGCACTGTATAGAGAAATGTATAGGGCAGATGCCGTAGGGGGCAGCTGTGGGGCTAAGGAAGGGATCTGTGGGAAGAGGCTTGTGGGCTATGGCAGACTAGGTATGGAGGAAAGCTAAAAGTGCAGGTGCTATGAGGAGGAGGGGAGTGTTATGGAAGGTTATATATAGCAGCGGCGCCCCGAGAAGGGGTTATTTATGGGTATGCTGCAGGGGCCCTGCAGGGAGTGGTGATGGGGCTCAAAGGGGTACTGTATAGCGAGGACGCTATAAAGTCTGATGTCAAGGAGGGGAGTCTGGGAGATTATGTAACAGAGGAGCTATAGGGTTGCTGGAAGGGGCGCTGTGGGGAGGGGGTCGTGCGGCTAGGACCAGCCGCTGTACGGCGGGGCTGCGTGGAGGAAGGGCGCCATACGGCCAAGGGGCTCCAGGGAATGCTCCACAGGGAGCTATGAAGGGTTACAGAGGGAGCCGGGGAGGAAGGCATTCCTATGGCAGGTTTTGCTGGGAGCTATGAACGATTCTAGGATGGGGCAATGAAGCTTTAGCATAGGCCGGCGCTGGAGCCAGCAGGCCTGTTGGGGGGGGAAGAGGGGGGGCTTCCTTTCCGAGGCCCCTCCCCACTCCCTGTCCCGCCACCTCTTCCATGTTCTCACCTCCTCCGCCATGGTCCGCCTGTCCGCTTTTGCTACGGAAGAAATAGTTCGTCCCTAAGAACTAATGCGCAGGCGCCAACCACTTCCAGGCCGGCGGATGGAAACGGAGGAGGGGGGGAAGAGAGAGAGAGAGAGAGAGAGAGAGAGAGAGAGAGAGAGAGGGCGTGGCCAATGGGTGGTGGGCGTGGCTGAGGCGGGGAGGGGGGGGCGGGAGGCGAGCCCGCAGAAGGGAAAGAAGGGAAATTTGAAGTACATCATTGATGATCATGAAAAAGATTACCTAGTCCAAAAGTCATTTCACAAATGAGGAAACTGAGGCCCAGAGAGATGAAGTGACCTTGCCCCAGGCCACGCCCAGGTAGTAACAGCCCCAAGTCATCTCCTTCCAAAGCCGGTGCTCTCTCCTCCTTTCATTACTCAAAGATGCCTCTTCAGGGGCATTTGGATGGAAGTGGAGCCAGGTTAGGGGAAGAGCTTTAAAGAAGAGCTGGTTTCCAGTTAGACTGTGGTGAGTTTAGGGATGGGAGGTGGAGGAGGGGGAGAAATGCTTGGTGGGGCAGATTTGGGGAACAGCCTCAAGACCCAGGCTGCCAGAAAGAGAAATAGTACTGTATGTACTCCTTGTCCCTCTAGCTAATGGTCTTCATTGTTAGGGCTAGGCGGACCCCAATGGGTGTGATCAACCAATGAGGGGTAGGAAGATAGATTGCATCCCACGATAGCCAATCCTGGGGCTTGTTTCCAATACAAACAAACCTACCTTTATACCCCAACAGACCCACACACCCTGCTCTGGCTTCCATCCCCACCCCAGCCCACCAGCCAGTCACCCAGATCACCTTGTGGCTGAAGCAGCTGCCGCTCAGAAAGCAGGCTTGGCCCTCACCCCTTTTCCTTTTGAGTGGGACAGAGTGAGTCTTACAGGATGAGCAGGCTTGTGTTCTTCATCACAGATGAGATTATATTATCTTCCCCCAAAAACCTACCCCTCTTCCAAACTTGCCTGGTACTCTCGGGGCCATCACCAACCTTCCAGTCACCCAGGTTCGAAACCTCACTGTCATCCTCTATCCAGGAGAAGTTAGAATATAGTGGATCCGATCACAAATTTAGAGCTGGAAGGGATTTTAGAGGTCATCTAGTCCAATCCTTTCCTTTTACAGATGAGGAAACTGAGACCCAGAGAGGTGAAGGTACTTGCCCAAGATCACACAGGTATTAAGGACTAAAGCTGGAATTCAAACCCAGGTCCTGGAGGCTCTTTCCACCACACCACAGGGTGGGATGAAAAAGAGCAAGAATATTGGTCCAACTTGCAGATTCCAAACCTGTTGAAAATGAGGTTGATGAACCATCATGCCAAATGACACATGCCCAGGGGACTGAAAGAAATTTGAGAGTGGGCCTGAAGAAAACTGAACCAGCTTTCTGTTTCCTTTGTCTTGGGTTTCCACAGAGCTCTTGGTCACATACGGGGTACTATGCTAAGTGTCTGCTGTAGGCAGATACTGAGGATGGGAGAACTTGAGCTTAATTAAGGTGATGAGTACAGGTAGGAATAAGGGCAATACAGGGCATATATATTTCAGGCTAGACTTATTTTTTTGGTAATTAAACCTGTTTGCTGCTGGCATAGTTCTGCTGCAGGTGTGAGGATGGCAGAGCTGGGGGAAGAAAGATTCTTAGCTTGTGTTAGGTGGTGGTGAGGGAGAGAGGTAAAAAGGAAGAGTAGGGGTTCCAGAACCCCAAGGCACAATCCTAACAGTGATCTCACTGCTGGCACAGGATTCTGGAACTTGGGAACCCTGTTGGGCCCCATTTGAAAGATGTAGTAGGGAAAAGGAGAGAGCGGCTGGCGATCGGGCCCCCCCCCCCCACACCCTCGGAGAACAGTTCCCCTCTGCTGGTCCCAGGGTGCCATGGAGATGGAGAGCACAGCGGCCTCCACGCGGTTCCACCAGCCTCACATGGAGAGGAAAATGAGCGCGATGACCTGTGAGATCTTCAACGAGCTTAGGCTAGAGGGCAAGCTCTGTGACGTGGTCATCAAGGTCAATGGCTTTGAGTTCAATGCCCACAAGAACATCCTCTGCAGCTGCAGTTCCTACTTTAGGTATTAAACACAGAAGCCCCAATGAGCTGGAGAGAGAAAGGGAAAGGGGACCAACCAAGGCATTTTGGGTTGTTGCTATCCCATACTTCCCTCCTGATCTGGGCTTTCTCACTCCTTGACTTATTTGTCCACTGAAGAGGCATGTAGCACCAAGAGGGGAACAAACTAGCTTCACTCTGGTTTTGGGGTGACCCTTCATCCACACTGTGATCTTCAATCCCTTCACCCCTCAATTCTCTCCCAGGCCATATCTCCTGCATTAGCCACTCTCTCATCTCCCCACCTTGACCCCTTGGTGAACCAAAGTTTGGTTCACCAGCCCCTGGGGGTCAGGGGTGTTGTACATACATGTTGGGTTCCCTACTTAAACTCAGATGTCAAAACCACTACTTCAGCTTCCCCAATAGAAAATTCCCTGACCCTTCTCAAACAGGGATCAAGAGGTTAATGAGATGGAGGATGGAGATTATCAAGGATTTGGGTTCAAAAGGGAAAAAGAAGTTGGGGGGTTCTTAGCAGAAGTCCCTGGAATATTTAAGAGGGAGGACAAAAGAAGCTGAGGACAGGGCCCTAAAGCAATCAGGTCATATGGAAAGCTAGTAAATGATATATTACTTCCAAGTCTTCATTATAATAAGAGACTTTACTCTCTTAGATCCACCTTCCCTCTAAAAGCAAGGTTGAAAAGGAAAAGAAATAATAGCCCCCTCCCTCCCTTAGCCTTTTTAAGTTTTAATTGTATTGGCTTATTTTAAAAATTGTCTTCCTCTGGTAGATGTTTAATTTTCATTCAACAAGGTGGAATCCAATGGGCTATGGACAATTGTTAGTTTTCTCTCCTCAAATTACCTTATAGTTTCCATTCAGTGTACATGTTGTGTGCCCAGTGTAAACTTCTGGAGGGCAGAGACTGCTTCATTTTGTCCTTAATAATCTCAAGGCCTAGTATGGTACCTTGCACAGGGCAGGCACTTAATAAATGCACGAGATGAGTAAGGAGGCAAAAGACCTGAGTTCTAGTTCCAGGTCAGAGTACTGCACCTGTCTACCTACAGTAAACTACTTAACCTCTCATTTGTTTCTCCAACAATGAAATGACAATAAAACCTATTTTAGGGCTAAAAAGTTTTGACAGTATCGAAAGTGCTTAGGAAGATATTATTTACACCCTCCTACTCTCTTTTCTAGTCATTTGTACTTCTAAAGCATCTTCCTTTTTCCTCTATGCCATCCCCTTACCCCATGCCTTCATAAGTTTGATCTATTCCCAGCATGCTTCCCACCTCCTCATTGTTTAAGTAGCATCCCAAACTTTCCCCTCATTTGAGAAAAGAGGAAGACATGGAGAGACTGGAGAGAGATACCATTTTCTTTGACTACTATTGGTGTTGTTTTTTTCCCAGAGCTTTGTTTACAAGTGGCTGGAACAACACAGAAAAGAAAGTGTACAACATTCCTGGTATTTCTCCTGATATGATGAAGTTAATTATTGAATATGCCTACACCCGGACTGTCCCCATCACCCCAGACAACGTAGAGAAGCTGCTAGCTGCAGCGGATCAGTTCAACATCATGGGCATTGTCCGGGGTTGCTGTGAGTTCCTCAAATCAGAGTTGTGTTTGGATAACTGTATCGGCATCTGCAAATTCACAGACTACTATTACTGCCCAGAGTTAAGGCAAAAGGCATACATGTTCATTCTTCACAACTTTGAGGAGATGGTCAAGGTCTCCGCAGAGTTTTTAGAGCTCTCAGTCACTGAGCTGAAGGACATCATTGAGAAAGACGAGCTCAACGTCAAGCAAGAAGATGCTGTCTTTGAAGCAATTTTAAAGTGGATTTCCCATGACCCCCAAAATAGGAAGCAACATATTTCAGTTTTGCTGCCCAAGGTCAAGTTTAATTATTACTTTTAGATTACCTTAACTACTCTTTGTTGGTTCCTTTACTCCAGGAGTTTCCCCAAGGTTCATATCCAGATACATGAAATAGTTGAATACCAGCAGTATAAGATGTTGCGTGATCTGTACATTATTCACCCAGTTCTACTTGTTCTCTGTTGTTTCTGAGACTTAATTTTCCCCTTGGGATTGTCATTTGATTGCTCTTCACCCTGTTTTTCACTCTAGACATACTTATTGATATAAACTCCAAAATCCTAGAAACCTCTGCTGGAAAAAAGGATATGAGGTCAACACTGAAGACCCATTAAAATAAGTCCAAGTTCTTGACTCAAAGTACTATGCCCATCAGGTCATATATTTGCATAAGCTATGACACAGTGGGAAAAGCACTGGACTTGGGAGTCAGATGACCTGGGTTTAAGTGCTGATTCTCTGACCCTAGCTATGGTCAAGTCATTTCAAATTCTGTGAGCCTCAGTTTCTTTATCTGTAAAATAATACTTGCATGATCTGCTTCATAGGGTTGTCAAGAGGAAAGTACTCTGTAAATCCTAAAAGTGCTCTATAGTAAAAGCTATTATTATGGAAAATTTTGAGGAAGAGAGCAAATCATTTTCTGGGATGGTTTGAATAGTCTTGGCCAGGGGCAGGAAAATGGACCACAGGACTTCTTGGGGCACCCAGTTCTATCTTGGTATGGAAATTTATGCCAAATAACATTCAAAAACAATTCATAACTTGGGTTTAAAAAACAAACCCTGTAGCAATTCACTATAAGGAATTGCTAGCCATTATGGTTAGGGAGATAGCTTTTTCAAGTATTCTTACCCCACCTAAATGGTCGCTTTTTTTATTCCTTTTTTTTTTGTTTAGGTTCGCCTGGCCCTGATGCATGCCGAGTATTTCATGAACAATGTTAAAATGAATGACTATGTGAAAGACAGTGAAGAGTGCAAGCCAGTCATTATCAACGCCCTAAAGGCCATGTATGACCTAAACATGAATGGGCCCTCCAACTCTGATTTCACCAACCCACTCACCCGGCCCCGTCTGCCGTATGCCATCTTGTTTGCAATTGGTGGCTGGAGCGGTGGGAGCCCCACCAATGCCATTGAAGCATATGATGCTCGGGCAGACAGGTGGGTGAACGTCACTTGTGAGGAGGAGAGCCCCCGCGCCTACCATGGGGCAGCATACTTGAAAGGCTATGTTTATATCATTGGCGGGTTTGACAGCGTGGACTATTTCAACAGTGTCAAGCGATTTGACCCAGTCAAGAAAACTTGGCACCAAGTTGCCCCAATGCACTCAAGACGTTGTTATGTCAGTGTGACTGTCCTCAGCAACTTCATTTATGCCATGGGGGGATTTGATGGCTATGTACGTCTCAACACGGCTGAACGATATGAGCCAGAGACTAATCAATGGACCCTCATCGCCCCCATGCACGAACAGAGAAGTGATGCAAGTGCCACAACCCTGTATGGAAAGGTAAAGAACCAGGGTGTATGGAGTCTTTTCCTGCTATCCCACAGGCTTGGGAACAAAGACCAAACCCTGATATTAAAACTGGCCTTCCTAGCCCAAACTCCCTTTATCCTAATGGGGAACAGAAAATATGGCTAAAACATGATCTAACAGTTTAATTAACAATTATCTTTTTTCATTAAATTTTTCAGTACTGACTGCACACAAAGCAATATAGAAGCTTTCTGCAGTCTGGCAATGGTGTCAAGGGTCAGTGAAATTGTAAAAAGGTGAGAAGTGGGATGAAGAAAAAACAGGGCCTAGATAATTCATATACAGACTACATGCTCATCTTCTGAAAAACTGAGAGGGTACTAGTATGTTAAAGATACTAATGGAGTAAAATATATTAACTTTCAGTGAATTGTAATTTTCAGTAAATTGACTGGGTAAAAGTCTCATGCCTTTTCATCAAAACCAATTGGAATAGCACTTAATATTTTGTCCCTCAATATGAAGACATTTCTGATCCATTTTATCATTTTATATTTAAGTAGGGACTTGGTAAATTCCTCTCAGCACTTCAGTTGAATACTGAAATATAAGAAGACTTAATAAAGTTAAATAGTTCAAAACTAACAACTCAAACCTTGGCACTGGAAGTCTGGCATTACTCCAGTGAAATGGGTTTGAAGTGGCAGAGGAGAAAAGCTCAGTGTGGGGAAAAAAAAAAAAGAATTAACTATACAGGAACCAAAGTTGGATGAAATACAGGAAGACAAAAATAGAATGGGTAACGAGTTAATTTAGGTCATAACTTCCCATTGGAGTTTGGAGAGACTATTATAAGCTATGCCATAAGAAATCATCTACTTAGGGAATATTTAAGCACCAACTATTTTCTCTCAGTGGGATGACTTGAGTGAACCCTTGCCCTACAAGTAAGGGCTTGGACCAGCTGATCAAAACCCAGGATTTTAAAATGTACAGCACTATCTTTATGGTAGAGTATCCTTTACTCCAAATGACTGTAATGGTCACTACAGGTAATTCTGTTTAAATAGGTCTACATTTGTGGTGGATTTAACGGAAATGAATGCCTGTTTACAGCAGAAGTATACAATACTGAGAGTAATCAGTGGACTGTCATAGCACCCATGAGAAGCAGAAGGAGCGGAATAGGAGTAATAGCTTATGGAGAACACGTATATGCGGTAAGAAAGGCAGGTTGGCTAGTCTATCAACAACCATATTAAGTTTAGAATCTAGCCTCACATCTTCTATCATTATTAAAATGACCTCGCCTCACAAATTGGTTTTTAGATGGGAAATAATCTACTAGAAGGTAATGGAGGCAGATGAATAATCAATAGGTCAGGAGTGGCTAAGTCTACTTGAAATAAGCCACTCTTTTAAAACAGAAGCAATGGTTACCAACCATATTTTCTTGCTTGTCTACAGGTAGGCGGCTTTGATGGAGCTAATCGACTTAGGAGTGCAGAAGCCTACAGCCCTGTGGCCAACACATGGCGCACAATCCCCACCATGTTTAATCCTCGTAGCAATTTTGGCATCGAAGTGGTAGATGACCTCTTATTTGTGGTGGGGGGTTTCAATGGCTTCACCACTACATTTAATGTTGAGTGCTATGATGAAAAGACTGATGAATGGTATGATGCTCATGATATGAGTATATACCGCAGTGCTCTGAGCTGCTGTGTGGTACCAGGGCTAGCCAATGTCGGGGAATATGCAGCTAGACGGGACAACTTCACAGGATTAACACTTCGAGATGAAGTAAAGTATTCTGCTTCGACAAGTACCCTACCTGTATGAGCCTCTTCATTTAGCTAATAAAAAGTCTAAGCAATAAGTATTAATTCTTTTTTTAAATAAATGCAGTGCTTAAACTTGGAAGAGTATTGGAAAATGTTCCACTTGAGGGAGCCAGGGGTAGGGATGAAGGTGGGAGGGGAAAGGGCAATTATATTTAGCAATTTACACCAGAAAACACAGTATGAAACATACCTAAAGATATAAGTTTATTTAATTAAAACAGTTACATTGAAACAATTAGTGGGATGGATAGCTTAACATAGAACAATACATATTATTTTACAATATTCAGTCTCAAATAGCCCTAAACACTATAGAGTTCTAACTAAAAGGGAGAGGTCATTTAAAAAAAAAAAAGATTTCTTTGCAGTAGAGCTCGACACCAATACTGTAAAGTCCAAGAAATTAACCTTATCTATTCATAAATATGTCAATGAGCCCTAGGTACACAGATTAGTATGAGACTATTTAAACATCTAACAAAGTCTACTTTTTAAATATGCATGTAACAAAATAGCATTAAGTTCTGTATAGGACTACTGTATATTATCCATACTTTCATTTAAGCTGTTTATATTAGATGAACTCACTATAACAAAAAAAAAAAGAAAAGAAAAAAAAAGAAAGAAAAAGGGTAGCTTCAAAACTAAGTACTACAAAGGCATTCTCAACAAAGTGCAATAATTGTGGATATCACATTGAATCCTCCACAGCAAAGTAATGATCACTATAGTGTCCTAAGGTGGTTTAGCTGTATTATATTACTGTAGAATAGTTCTGTTTCCAAAGACCTATGGTCTGCAGTAAGTACTACATAGTGGTAAAGACAATTTCTAGAAATAATCACTGGTAACTGACAAAAAAGTTATGTTTTTTAAATACCTAAAAAGCACCAAAATAGGAGTGTGTTCACAAGAATTTAACAGAGTGCTAAGCTGTATCAAAAAGCTTGATGTGTTAACAACAATCCAAAAAAAAGTGTAAACAGGCTCTCAAATATCCAAGAGTTAAAATAAAAAAAACTATAGCACCCCACAAGCACCATTATTAGTCTAGAATAATATGCAGAGATCACACCTTGCTTCACAATTTCTTACACTTTAAAATACACATGAAGCACATTTTGGTGACATAGTTTTACAAGCAGCTTTAGCCTCTTATAAATGTGACTAATCTCACATTTATTGAGCTAAATTTAGGGACAGTACAAAGTAAATTTAGGTCCCTTTAAGTAAGCCTATTTAGACAAAAGCATCTATGAAGTTCACAAGCTGACCACTGTGCCTTACAAACTTATGATACGTTACTACTATTATAGAACCTAAGCAATATTTGGAGTGTTTCAGATACACAAAGCTACAATATTAGTCAAGACCCACATGGAAAAAAAAAGTGCCCTGGAAACTACTGATTTACCAATACAAGAGGTTTAAAACCTTCCATATCCATTTTATTTTCCTAATCTCAAACTTCTACTCTGTCCAGTCAAGCTGGGTTGTTGGGATTTTTTGTCCAATAAATGCCATACAAATCTAGCTGATCAACAAAAACTCCAAGTCAATAAAGCTTTAAAAGTATTTAGCAAAAGATTTCTTTTGGCAGAGTAAAAAAGTCAGCAGAAGTTGATTATTTTGTTGAGATGCAGAACACTCACCATGCACAATGAATAACCGCAAGTGAGAATGTGTCACACACTAAGCTCATGGCTGACATTCACAAGATAAATAACTTACTACAAATTTCAGTTAACTTTGCTTTTTAATCATAACCCAGAAGGAACATGCAATTATAAATGACCTGACCATATACAAAGTCATTAATTTTTGGCATAATCAGCCAAAATGTACTTGGATTCGTTTTAAGCTGAGTACTTATCTTAGGTGCTTAACCAACAAACATGAAACCTATAACATTTCAGTAAATATATAGGAAGTAAGAAAATTCTAACCTTTTATCCAAAGTATCATATCAGTTCTTGATCATCTTGTCTACTGCATTTCAAAATGAATTTGGTAAGTTTCCTTTAGTCTAAGATTTCTGAATGTCAGCCTTGAACAGATTTAAAGAAATCTGGTTTCTCTCTTAACAGGTTAGTCATAATATTCCAGCAACACAAACTAATGTCAAAAATAACAAATGTGAATTTCAAATCTGAATATTAGAAAGCAAATGCAAGAGTCAGGAAAACCTGCACACACCATGCAAATGAAGGACTTACCCTTCCTTTTAGTCGTGGCCTAGGCTGACTGCCTGCTAAATCGGAAAAGGACAGTTTCAATTCAAATGAAAAATTTTCATTAACAGGACTAGAATCCTAATTTTTAAAACATCATTTAAATGTGAATGATATCCTTCCTTACAAGCAATCCTATGATTGTTTTGGAAGGCTTGGGATAAATTGGCCACTCCACTATCACAAGTAAAAGGCCTATACCTTTCCAAAGAACAGGAGTCAGTAAAAAGAAGACAAAGTTATCTAAATTTTTAAAAATCAAGTAAAGTAAATCAACAAGTCTTAGAAACTTCATGTAATGTGGTATTGTCTTAAACTATAGACAACCTTCCATAGACCAAGCCAAATGAATTCAACTGTGGCTTACCAGAATGCAAGTTACTTTTTACCACAAGTTTATAGTCTTTTCCAAAATCATTAAATAAAAGATTTAAAGCAAATTTTATTTCAATCACCAAAAGCACTCTAATCTGGAAAATTAGTTTTGAAATTTAAAATATCTTTAAACATAAGGTCTTACATACTAGGTTTCTAAACCAGGATATTAACATTCATACAACTGGACACCCCACATTTCTAGCTGAGCTCCTTTCTTTTGATGTTTGAATGCTCATGTACCTAAGTAAAGATACTGGTTTTACTAAACCATATGGTGTACTGGAAAAACACTACAACTGATGGTAAACTTGTATAAGGTGTCACTGGCTAACAACCATCTTTTTGACAGCTTTCGACTTCATGGATCACTGCTGATCTGAAAGGTAGACTATGAAACTACAGCACTCCAGATCCAAAAATGACATTCTCTGAGAAGAAAGAGTGAACTGGGATCACTGACTTAACCACTAGCCTGATACCACAATGGAAACTAAACCTGTTCTATTAATCAGTAAGAGACCAACCTGAGTTCTATTCTGCATAAAGGGAATTTTATTTTAGAGAATAAGATAGTAAATTGTATTAAAAAAAAAAAAGACAGGAAGAAAAAGTAAAGAAAGTAATAAAGACTATAGTAACAATTTCAAAAGGTCAAAATTATATACCCAAATTTGGTATTTTAGGCTCAGGTAACATTTTCACTCAGTCTATGGCAACTGATTAAATGAAGAATAGAAAAGTTGGGCACAGGTTAGGGTTAAGGTCTTTCTTTAGTAATTACAGCTTAAAATTTTACTTCCCATTAAAAAAAAAACAGTATATACCTCTCAGAAAGGAATGATTTGGAATAAACGATAAAAATTCGCACTACAGAGAATCAGAATTGAAGGCATTACATATTGATTGTCAGGCATATTTTACATTATCAAACTTGTTCTAAACTACGCTTGCAACCTCTGAAAATGTAAGTTCTTCAACTTCTCAAATGTCTTTGACTTTGATAGTGTCATTTTTTTAGTTCATACCAGCTTGTGTTTTCCAAAGAAATCTGTTCCACGTATAGAACTTTCTCTGTATGTACATAGCTAAGAAAACAGAATAACTGACTTTTTTGTCAACTGCTTTCACCAAATTACAGTGAGTTTAAGTCTGTGATAGTTGCCAAACAAATTTTAAAAGTTCAAAAAATGTATTTCATATATATATATGTGAATTTTCTACCAATAATCCCTACTACAAGTAATCATGGTAGTGTTGATAAATACATGTAAAATATCTGCCACAGAAACATCCTGAAGTCATCATCTTACTGAAAAATTGTGCTTTCTCTTTAAAATTTCAGCCTAACCAACTATTGGACATGCCTCCTCCATAAGAGAACTAAGTGCATAGACACCAATCTTCCCTTCAAATTTAACCATTCAGGAAAAGATTAAAAGTAACATAAGAAAAGTGCAAATAAAACTGGTGCTTAAAAGCACATTCAACTATAAGTCCTTAAGATAAAGGAACTTGGGATGGTAGAAAAAAGTCAAATGATGACATCTGATTTTCCTCACATACAGTAAAATCTCTCCTAAAGATCTTACTTGACCTGGCTACTATATGTTCATTTCAAGGACAAGGAAGCAAATTATCCAAAATG
>NW_020954575.1:17210316-17215247 GCF_900497805.2 Vombatus ursinus | reverse complement strand
CTCACATTACCCCTCTATTGTGTTTGTTTCCCATCCTTCAGTATTTACAAGCACAGCTCTTTTATATGGGATAAAACAATCTACCAATTCAGGTACAAATCTGAGTTGCCAGCATACTACTTTTTTCAAGTAATATGTTAAGACTGTATGTGTTTAGCCTCATTCAAACAGGTGTTACTGTAGATAGGAACCAAGACCTAGCATTCAATCTGAGAGCGTGGCATCCTCCGCAAACTTAGTGCATGTCGATGTATTTCTTGCATCTGTCGTATTCTGTCCTTCTGCCACATTAAATTTTGGGGCATGGGGTATCTCTGGCTACCATGCAAGCACCTGTAGGGGATTCTCACATGGCAAGCAGTTGCCCTACAACGAGGTTGTGGCATGGGAGGAAGGAGCATCCACCGCTTCCTCTCAGCACAGTAACGATAGGCTTCCTTTCGATATTGCTTGTCAATATCATCACTGTTTTTCCAACCCCCAATGATGAACACATCGTCTTTGTAATAGCAAATTGCTGCCCCTTCTATGCTAAGGACTTCTGGAGGTAAGCTTTCAAGGATCTCATCAGATACTCGGCCAGAAATTTTTCTCTTTGCCTCTTCGTTATCCAGAGGATAACTCTTTGGACAGCATGAGGCTGTGTGGTAAAAGTTTGTACTGGCTACAGACATCTGGAAAAAGCAGTAATTGTCAATAAGTGGCAAGGAGTCCACATCTTGCCACTGCCGAGTCTCTGTGTCATAGCGGGTTATGATTGCCCTTAATCCATCTTCACTGTCACTGTCCACAGGAGTACGGGCAGCAATGTACACAAATCTTTCTTCTATGGTAACTGCTTTGACATCACGAAGAATCTTTGGTGCTGACTCCAAGTTGTGCCATTTATCTTGTTCAGGATTATATACAGTTACATCTTTAAAACCAGGACTAAAGTTGCCATGTCCTCCAATACTATACAGTTTTCCCTTTACTTCTGTGAGGCCAAAAGAATGTTTTCTTGTCATTAAATTACAAACTTGCTCCCACATGTTTCTATTTGGATTATACCTTTCCACAGTTTTGGCAAATCCAGGTTCCATTGACCCAGCAACATATATGTAAGATTCTGTCACTGCAACAGCATGTCCATCCAGGTGATTATGGATATGTGGCAGGTTTACCCACCTGTCTTCATCAATAAAATATCCCACACATTCACTCAAGTAGTCCCCTCCTTCTGACACACCACCAATGACCATAATCACATCCATGTTTTGCCCATATCGTGGCAGTAACCCAACAGGGGACACTGAATGCTGCAAATTACCAGACTGTAAATTCTCAGCTCTTAGAGCATGGCTTTCCACAGCTTCAGAAACTAATCTGACACAAACTTCATTAATGGATACCAGCCTTTCTGACTTGACATTTCGTGTAAGATAAGTAGGCTTCATCTGTGATAATCTAAGCAATTTAAAAAGTTCCTCAAAGTATCGTTCCCTCTCTTCAGCATTTCTCTGAACCCACTTCAAAACGGTTTCAAAGAGAACCTCTTCTGAGTCAACTGTAATTTCTAAGTCTGAAAGCCAGTCTCGAATGAGATGAAAAGGTAAAGTGTAGAATTCTTCATCCTGGATCACTTTATAGAAATTCCTCCTTATCATATCTGCAGCTTTCAGAGCAAGTTGGCTCAGGGTGTACATGTGGGCTAAACTATGGATAGCCACACAATTTGAGAGATTCAGTTTTTTCTTGAGAAATTCTCCACAAAATTCTTTTAAACGAATCAGTAAGAACCTAAAGTCAAGCAGAGACAAAACGAATGATTCAAGTCAATATGTTAATCTTTAGGATATGGTTTGTTTCTATTCCAAGCTAATTTGGTTTTAAGCTAGCCCAATTCTTGCCCCTAACGCTTTTGCTTTCATCCTCAAACTTGAAAAAGGTAGACACTCAACATTTACTAAACTGAATATTGTTCCATACCTCTTATAAGTCCCTACTCTCACCTCAAAATGAAACAAGATAATAGAGAAACATTTCAGTGTGAATACAGCTCTGGAAGAATGCAATAAATGGAAAAGCAAGTGTAAACATATCTTAATATGGGAAATGAAAAGATTATACGTAAAAGAAATAAGATGCTATGAGATTAGAGGAAACACTGCAATTCAAACTCTAAAAACCTTCCAAATAAAGAT
The DNA here is from genome assembly GCF_900497805.2 of Vombatus ursinus. Lineage (NCBI taxonomy): Eukaryota > Metazoa > Chordata > Mammalia > Diprotodontia > Vombatidae > Vombatus > Vombatus ursinus. Next base: position 17,213,064 of record NW_020954575.1, on the reverse strand, counting down.
ACTGTACTAGAACCTGGGGATACAAAGATGGAAGGTACAAATCCTGTCCTCCAGGAGCTTGAAATCTTCTTTTTCTTTTAGGCAATTGGGGTTAAGTGACTTGCCCAGGGTCACACAGCTAGTAAGTGTTAACTGTCTGGTCTGAGATCATAACTGAACTCAGGTCTTCCTGACTCCAGGTCCAGTGCTCCACCTAGCTGCCCTCAAGAGCCTGAAATCTTATATGAGGTATGTATACAACAATGATACAAGGTAGAATGTAGTAAGTGCACAAGAGAGGTCCAGACAAAGTGCTTTTGTGTGGGGTCTATGGCAATGGAGAAATGGATCCTTGGTCAAGAGAACTCTGGGTTTCAATGCTGGCTCCTGCATTAGTTGGAGGATAATGAATAAATCATCTAGCCCCTGAACAACAGTTTATTAAATTTTAAAATGAGGCTGGGTGAAGTGGAGTACACCTTTAGTCACTCTCCTGCTAGGGCTAGAGGATCCCGTGGGTTAAGTTCTGAGCTGCATTATGGCAGCAAGTCTGGCACCAAAATGGTGAGCACTCAGAATCACATGGCTACCAGGCTGCCTATAGAGGGGGGAAAGTGGCACACAGTGAAAAATGGAATAGTTTCATGTCTATTAGTAGTGAGATCAGCCCATTAGTGGCCACTGCAGTGCCATCCTGTAAAGGAAACCCCAGTCCCCTCCCCCAAAAACAAACGATAAAAAAAAAAAAAAACCATACAGACATGTGTCCCAAAAGTCTTAATGCCAGTTTTAAGCTACTGGCACTAAGAATTTTCTAGTATCTAATTCACAGACTTGTTTTGGGGATCAAATGGCAAAAGGTATGGAAAACTCTTTGCATACCATAGTACTAGACAAATATATAAGGTATTTCCACAAATCTAAAGAGGAAAAAGGTTCAATGTTCATCTAAGGTAAGGAATTTTTATCCTGGAGTCCATGAGGGGGAAAAAAAGGTCAATGAAAAAAATTACAACTTCATTTTTACTAACCTCTCAGCACTTCAATTTTTTAAAAACATTCTTTTTACCAGTTTTTACCAGATCACCAAAGGGGTCTACCTGGTATTACCTGGTCTTAACAAAAATGGTTATATGGTTAAAAACCATTCACCCAGAAAGATCAGAAGAGGCTTTTTGGAGAAGACAAAATCAGAAACTAATCCTTTGAAGAAAAAGAAAATTTTCAACAGAAAATTGTAGGGGTAAAGGATGCCTGAAGGAGAAGATCCAGGTACGCCTGAGCAACACCTCCTTCTAAAGGTTAACCCAGTAGAATATGAGTTTGAGAATAGGGGCTGTTTCACTTTTTATCTTTGTATTCCATGTGCCTAAGAGTCAGCTCGGTACACTAAACAGCATGGGCCCGCTTTGGGGTCAGGGAGGTCTGGGTTCAAATCCGACCTCCGACACAGACTGGCTAGATGATGAAGAATAAGCCATTTAAGCTTCAGTGCTCTAAGCAACTCTAGGACTATAAACTGCAGAGAAGAGGCTGATAGGCAACAGGAGTTTCCTTAGACTAAAGAAAAAACAGATGCGCTTCCTATCCCTAACAGTTCCCATCCCTAAGGCCTTTTCTCCAATCTTCCCTCCCTCCTTCCCCACCCCACCCCCTGGCTCCTTCTCTCTCCCTTTCTCTTTCTCCCTCTCCTGCACCGGCATCCTCGCCCCCTCCTCGCCCGGCATCTCCCCCTCACCTGTCGGCCAGCTCCAGAACCTCGTGGACGCTACCCGTGCTGACGCGGATGCGGCCGGTGTACATGTACTCGATGACGGCCTCGACCGTGTCGGGCTCGGGCCCGGGCTCCGAGCTCCACTTACGCATCTCCACACGGCCGGAGCGGGACTCGGAGAACTGGCCCGAGAGCAGGGGTGTGAAGTACTCGGTGGCGGCGGCCAACACCGAGCGGTGGGCGCGGAACTCGCGGCCGCCCGCGCCGCCGAAGCACAGCGTGATGTCGCAGAAGAGGCCCTGACGCCGCTGCTCGTTCTGCCGCCACGACAGCTCCGAGCAGTGCGTGCTGCACTCGAAGTCCTCCGACTCCGGGCCTGGCTCCCCGCCGACCACCTCCGCCATGGAGGCCAGGCCGGCCCCTAGGCCGGCCCCGAGCCCGGCTCCGAGCCCGGCCGCGAGCCCGGCCTCCGCGCCCACGTTACCGCTAATGCCCATGCCTTCCACTCCCAGCCCCACGGGCCCGGAGACGGCTGCTTCCACCCCCTCCATCTCCACCACCTGAAGGGAAGCGGCAGCAGACGCAGCCATGTTGCAGCCGGTCCGCCGTTCGCTTCTAGCACGGTTCCTGCGCAACCCGCGAAGGACGCTGGGAGAACGCAGTCGGGAGCCCTGCGAATGCGCAGTAGGCTCTGGGGAAGGGGAAGAAGGGTTCGGCAAGCTGTACCGGGGAAGCAGATTGCGCATGTGCAAGGGTAGAGGATTAAGCCCAGCCACCGAGTAAGAAAAGAGCGGAGATTGGAGAGTTTGGCGAGCTCGCGCCCTCACCTCGAGTTGAGACTGTTAGACAGTTGGGCGGGATGCTGGGACAGGCTCGCGCATGCTCTTGGCACTCTAGTCGCTGGAGAAAGGGAGGGGTAGTTCTGAAGGCTGGGCGGGGGAAGCAGAGTGCGCATGGGCAAGGGTAGCGGATTGAGACGGCTTCCAGTGAGAAAGAAGCCGAGGCTAAGTAGATCCTGCCTCACGCGCTACCTAAAAATTGAGACTGTTAGACGG
>NW_020954575.1:17204492-17210277 GCF_900497805.2 Vombatus ursinus | reverse complement strand
CACGGGGCGGAACGCGGCGGAACGCGGCGGAACGCGGCGGAACGGGGCGGAACGGGGCGGAACGGGGCGGAACGCGGCGGAACGCGGCGGAACGCTAGGCGGTCTGGTGCATGCGCCTTGCTCATTCAGCCGGTCCATTTGTTCTCTTGTTCTCTTCCCTCTGCACTGAAGTCGGCTTGGTTTGTTTCTCCTGACCCCGTAACCTAACCCTGCATCAACCACCATAATAGCTTAAAGCTCCTCCTATCTCATTGATCCTCTACGGCCCGATGAGGGTGGGCGTTATCCCCATTTTACAGGGGGAGGAAACTGAGGCTGGGTGAAGATGAAGTGACTTGGCCAGCCATCCAGCTCATTGGATGGTCATAGCAGACAATGAGAGTTCCAGAGAAGGGCCCAGGTAGTCTGCGTCCAATGCTAGGCCTCTTTTTCTTGAAATACATTAGCTTCCCAGGAGCCTGAGCAGCTGTGAGCTCCAGCCATCCTCGCTCCCCAAAAAGGGAAGCTTTGGAAAGAATATCCTTTAGGGGCAGAATCTCTTTACAGAAGTGTTAGGCTTCCAGGCCCTATTATCCAAGCAGTGGGATACATTGAGATCATGGAGTCCAAACTACATTTAGAAAGGGTCCTTTGCCCTCTGCTAACCTAGTAACCTCCAACTGAGGAGCCCTGTTAGCCGGGGTGCCCCATTCTCTCATACAGACACATCCACAATGCCAGGGTCTTGAGAACAGGAATCACCCCTCCACTTGCCCACTTTGAGTTTCCAAGGGCCCTGGACTGCCCTGCTGAAAGTGCTAATCCTTTCATTCTAGTGCCTTCACTCTGTTGATTGGTTCCAGTTTATCCCAAGTACAGTTTGTTTGTACATCCATGAAACTGAGAACTGCTTGAGAGCAGGTACTAGTTTTGCCTTTTCTCCTATCTCCAACTCTTAGCACAGTGCTTAGCACTTAGTAGGTACTTAGTAAATGTCTGACTGACTGCTGGGTGAAGAAGCAGGCAGTTCTTCTTCGAGTATTTGCCCTCAACCTCTACAGGTTTCTCAAAGGCTATGCCAGGAGAATGTAAGGGCTAATAGTAGACCCTAGGAAGAAAGCTTGGTGTACTGACAAGACTGTCAGGTCAGCCGAGCTAATTGGGAGCGATCTACTAAACCTCTGCCCATCAGAGGGAGTCCCTCAATCTTTGAAATCCAGGTGGGAGTTGCTTACTAAGAGTTGAAAAACACCTCCCCATTTTAGCCAGTTACTTTAAGTGAGAAGAGGTAAACCCCTTTCTCCCCACTGTTACTGTGATACTTTTATTAAGCAAGAACACTTCTCAATCAATCAAAAGACCTTGGATTTAAGTGTGGAAAATTTCTGAAAGCCATTTAATGAAATTAAAGGAAAGGTTTGTTTGAGGTTCCAGTGCACTGAATGATTTCATTATATAAATATAGCATCATGTTAGCTCATGAATGAAAGAACAGTACTCCCAGCAAGTAGGAGCTGAGTTAGTTCTGATGGGGTGCTTGGACTCAGCCCTAGGGCCATATCCCTGCTTTGCCCAAAGACCCTATCTCTGGCAATAACTCATGAGTGGGCCCCAGTGAGGCAAACTCTCCTTGTTACAAGAACAAGCTGACCTTTGTAGAAATTCCCTTGTATGAACAGGATTATTTTGTACCAGCAGAACTATCATGTAATGATTCCCACAGTTACCATATACAATCCAGAGGTCAAGCTATAGCATCAACAAACCAAAAACACACCTCTTTGAAGCCCCCACCCCTCCCCAGGCTATGCCAATAGTGACTGACTCCTGTGCCCAAGTTATAGAAACTGTATGTTCACCACCTAATTAGCATACTTGGCACACCATTCACTGAACTTTTTCTGTATAAGCCTTAGCGTCATCCCCATTAAGTTCCAAGTTCCCTAAGGAGCTCTGCTCCTTAGCTCCCTATTAGTATTTCAATAAACTTTTTGCCACTTGACTGTAAGACTGCTTGAGTCCATGAATTCTTTCCACATGACTCTACCCTGTATTTCAATAGTTTTGGGGTCTCTGCACCTCTAAACCACATCAGTTCCTTTTCAAATGTGCTTTCTAAGCTTGAACCCACTTTCCTCTGGAGTCTGTTTATATTTGTGATAGAGTACTTTGGGAAGAACAGTTTTGTACCAAGTGTTCTTAATGTAGCACCTTGGTAAATAATCCTTTCTACTTAAGACTGGCTAAGTAAATTGTTTCTCAGTTGATAATCCTGGAGGGTGGGAGGGAAGAGAAACACACTGGTACTGGTGAGGCTTTGAGCCTTAGGCATTGGAGAATTACCCCGACCCTAAAGAAGAGATGTCAAGTCAAGCTCTGGGGTCTCAACTCATCAGTGAAAAGAGGAGTTGAAGATTCAATAAGAGCTCACTAGGGCTCACAAGAACTACATCAGCCTGTTCATGTCAGGAGCACAATGCAAAATAATAACATCTGGAAATAAACATCATTTATTTTTCCCATAAAAAGCCAACCCTTTCATTCTGTCTTATTATTCTTAATCTCACAACAGTAGCTCTGCTGTTACATGAGAAAGTTATACCCATCATACAATTCTCTTCCATTTTTGTGTCTTCCAAGAATTCATACCAAATACTCTCTGCCAGGTGGTGGTCTCTCACCTGGGACTTTTGGCTCATAGGATGTTTCTGACGAAGTGAAAAGATCTTTTCAGTATCTGTCATAGGACACAGGAAGGATACAAGAGCTAGGTGAGCATGAATATCACCATGTCCAATCCTTTCCTAAAGTCTCTCTGGTTCCACATTCAAGAGTAGATAATGAGAAAATAGGACACTATTTGCAGAAGTAAATAATAACTTTTCAGAAATATTTTCTAAAGCATAGTTTCCACAATGTGATAAATAGGAAGAGACAGCTGGGAAAAATATACTACAAATAAACCAGCAGAAACGAACTCTGTTTTGAGCAAAATTCCTTGGAGAGACCTCAGAAACCCTTACATTCCAGGCAAGCTTCTTTCTAAACCTCAAAACCACTCTAGGCATTGGATGGAATGTATTAGGGTAGAGAATGCAAACTACTTTTGAATAGTAGTCTAAATATCTAAATAGAACATTACTTAGGGAGGATAATCTGTCCCCAGGATTCTAAAGCCACAATGTAGATGCCATGTATAATAAAAAGCTCACTGTTCTTAGAATTTTTACAATTCATTTTGCTTTATTCATTGTGGAAACAATAAGAGAAAAGTTGATAGCCCTGAGCTTAAAGGGAAAGAAAGCAGAAATTGTTTCAACAGCAAAATAAGAATTTACCTTTTGCAGAAATTAGAAGTAGAAAGAATTACTCAATTTGGTTCAATCCTTTTTACTTTTACAAAAGGATTCAAAAGGAAGGTAAGCACAAGCATGACACTATTATTATTACAAATAGGGACCCCAATCCCCAGTGGTTCCATTGAAAATACATTTACCTAGCATTAGCTACTTCCAGCTAGTTAGAAGAAAATAGTCATTAGAATTACTTTATACCCTTCAAAAGATCTGAAGTTAAAAGGCAATAAAATAAAAGTGTGGAGGTAATAAAAGGGTGCAAAGAAGCGATTGGGCCGCTAGGTGGTGCCATAGTGCTGGTCCTGGAGTCAGGAAGACTCATCTCTGAATTCAAATGCAGCCTCAGATGCTTTCTAGCTGTGTGACCCTGGGTAAGTCACTTATCCTGTTAGCCTCAGTTTCTTCATCTGTAAAATGAGCTGGAGAAGGAAATGGTAAACCACTCCAGTATCTTTGCCAAGAAAACCCCAAATGGGGTCACGAAGAGTTGGAGACAACTGAAAAATAACAAGAATAAAAGTCATTAAACGATGCAGTGATGTATTTGTATGTCTGCCACAGTCAAGTGACTGTTATTTATGCATATATTATTTATACAGGTTGGTATCCCTCCTACAAATCAATCAAGTATTTATTAGATGCCTACTATCTGCCAGATACCAGGCATACGAGTATAAAAATGAAAGTCCCCACCTTCAAGGAAATTATATTCTACAGGTGGAGAAAATGTAGGATCCTAAATCCCACATTTAGAGGTGGAAAGTACCTTAGAGGTCATCTAATCCCACCCTCTGATTTTATAAATGACAAAACTGAGGCTCAGAAAAATTTAGTGTTTTGCCCAGGGTCACATAGGTAATAAAGGTCAGAGGTGGGATTTGAATCCAGGCCTTCCTCGACTCCAAACTCTGTACTCTATCTAATATGCCATACTGCTTCAATGTGCCCATATAAGTAGTTGTTGCTGTTTGTTCTTCGTTTTCAGGGACAACCAGTGACACCACAGCATGAGATACTGACTTGCTCATGAACTGTACTTGTCTGAGTCAGAGCTGAGCACAAAGTTGTCAGCCTCAGTTTCTCCTCCAGAGTAAGTGGGAGTCAAAGGCAAGACAAAAGTCAAGGTAACTGGTGATGGCCCAGGATGCAGTAGGTGACTTTGGCCTTCTAGATTAAGGTCATTTCTAACACCCATGGCTAAGGGCTAGGTAAGAAATAAGACAAAAGACTGCCCAATTTATCATCACGAAGATATCAGTCTGGGAGGGGAAGACCCTTGGAAAACAACTGTGATTGACACACATTCTAAGCCTTCAAAACTAAACAATGAGTCAAGTCACAAAGGCTTGAGCTGGGTCTATTGATGACCATTCAATGAAAGTCAGAATAATTTGAGTTTAAAGGATAGTTAAGTAGCTCCATTTAAAACGTAATTTGAACAGGCATTTTTTAGATAAAGAAATCCAAACAATTCCTAGTCATATAAAAAATGCTCAAAATCATTATTGATTAGAAAAATGCAAATTAAAACAACCTTGAGATATCATTTTACACCTATCAGATTGGCTAACATAAATGTAGGGGGAAACCACAAATGTAAGGGATGTGGAAAAATTGGGACACTAATTCATTGGTGAAACTGTGAATTGATCCAAACATCTTGGAGAACAATCTAAAATTATGCCTAAAGAGTTATTAAACTGCCTAGACCTGTTGAGGTCTAGAGGTGCTGGGATTCCAAAATCATGACTCCTGGGTCCTGCCTGAATTCTACCCAAGCCTTCTTTCAGCCAAAGACAAGGTTTATTAAAGATCTACCATATTGGCCAGACTCTTAAGAAACCTGAGCATTTGTGAGCTATTGGTTAGGTTCTTAAGGAATCTGAGCAACTTAATGGAGACAAGATGACCTTCTATGAAGAAAGACTATGGGAGGGATCCAGGAATGGCCAAGTAGTCTGGGGGAGGGAGGAGGGACTGTGAGGTAATTAAACACCAGGGACCTGGACCACTTAGCCAAGGGAGAATGGAGCCCAGACAGAACTAAGTGTGAGAAGTGGCCTGGGGCCATTGAGAAGTAAGACAATGGAGGGCTGGATTAGGTTAAAGGTAACAGAACTGGGAGACTGGGTAGGTGATAAAGAAAGGCCAGGTGATAGGATTACAGAGACCTTCTTGATCAAGTGGGAGAATTCAAGGAGAATCCCTTACACAAATGGGATCCAAATTCTTTTTGAGGTAAGGGGCAAAGGTCTCAGCTTGGGCCCATATCCTATCAGACCCTTTGACCCAGCAATACCACTACTAGGTCTATTTCCTAAAAGGATTAGGGAAAAAGGAAAAGAACCTATATATTCTAAAATATTTATAGCAGGTCTCTGTGGTGGCAAAGAACTGGAAATTTCAGGGATGATCATCAATTAGGCAATAGTTAAACAAGTTGCATATGA
>NW_020954575.1:17204353-17204459 GCF_900497805.2 Vombatus ursinus | reverse complement strand
CTGTGATGGAATACTACTGTACTATAAGAAATTATGAGCTCAGTTATCTTAGAAAAATATGGGTAGACTTGCACAAAATAATGAAAAGCAAAATGAGCAGAACCAA
>NW_020954575.1:17203667-17204278 GCF_900497805.2 Vombatus ursinus | reverse complement strand
GAGAATATTGTGTATAGTAACAGCAATATTGTTTTAAGAACAACTTTGAGTGAATAAGTAATTTTGACTATTATAAATACCCAAATTAACTACAAAGGACATATGAAGGAAGATGCTATCTGCATCCAGTAAAGGAACTGATAAATAGAAGTATGTATAGAATAATTTTACATATATACACATATTTGTGTCTAGTGGTAGGCATCTTGGGGGGGAGAAAAAAAAGGAAAAAATTTACAGGTAACTTTATTACATATTTAAAAGGAATAGGTCCCAGGAAAAACCCTGGAACAACTGAACCAGAAGAAAGATGGGATGCAGCAGTCCAGTAGCCCAGGTAGCTTGAGGGATTAGCGGGAAAGGCCCCTCTTGCCCTGGGGGAAGGGGAAGCAGCAAGCTAGCAGAAAGTCCCACCTCAGTATACCAGAAGAGATCCTGAAACCCAGGTGGTGGAGCCACTAAGGGAAGCAGCCCTCCAAGGGGCCCCTGGCGGATAAACATCCTGCACCATCCATCTGAAAGGAGCTGAACAAAGCGAAAGGAAGGAAAAGCCCAGGTGAGCAGGAAATCTCCAGGAGCCACACTACCCAATCCTAGCCCTAGAGTTCCAG
>NW_020954575.1:17202320-17203509 GCF_900497805.2 Vombatus ursinus | reverse complement strand
ACTAGATTCTTATTATGGGAAGAGTGAAGAGCAAGGCAGAAATTCTGAAGAGGACAACATTGTCAACAAACCCACATCTGGAACCTCAAAAGGGAATATGAACTGGTCTGAAGCCCAAAAATCCTTCTTAGAAGAGCTCAAGAAGGATTTTAAAAGTCAAATGAGAGAGGTAGAAGAAAAAATGGGAAAAGAAACGAGAGATATGAAAGAGAGAATCAATAGCTTGGAAAAGGAAGGACAACAATTAACTGTAGAAAACAAGTCCTTAAAAATATAATTGTCCAACTGGAAAAAAAAGTACACTGAAGAAAAGAAGTCCCTAAAAAATACAATTGGCCAAATGGGGAAGGAGGTACAAAATCTAATAGAAGAAAACAATTTGTTAAAAATTAGAATTGGGCAAATGGAAACTAATGACTCTATGAGACAGCAAGAATCAGTCAAACAAAAACAAAAGAATGAAAAAACAGATGAAAATGTAAAATACCTGGTAAAACAACTGACCTGGAAAATTGAGCCAGGAGAGACAATTTAAAAATTATTGATCTACCTGAAAATCAGGATGAGAAAAAGAGCCTCGACAGTATCTTTCAGGAAATCATAAAAGAAAACTGTCCTGAGGTCCTAGAACCAGAGGGTAAAAGAGCCATAGAAAGAATCCACTGATCACCTCCTGAAAGAGATCCCAAATTGAAAATGCCAAGGAATATAGTAGCCAAATTCCAAAATTACCAGGTCAAAGAGAAAATACTGCAAGCAGCCAGGAAGAAACAATTTAAATGTCATGGAACCACAGTCAGGATTACATAGGACCTTGCAGCGTCTACATTAAAAGACCGTAGGGCATGGAATATGATATTCCTTAAGGCAAAGGAGCTTGGATTACAACCAAGGATCAACTACCCAGCAAAAATGAGCATGATCTTTCAGGAGAGGAGATGGATATTCAACAAAATAGGGGACTTCCAAACCTTCCTGATAAAAAGACCAGAGTTCAACAGAAAATTTGATCTTCAAATACAAGACTTAAGAGAGACATAAAAAGGTAAATGAGACAGAAACAAACAACATGTTACTAATAAGGGCAAACTTTTACATCCCTATAAGGGAAGATGACACTTGTAACCCTGAGAACTGTATTGTTATTACACCATGTTAAAGGGGTATACATAAAGAGGGTGGGTATAAG
>NW_020954575.1:17200289-17202202 GCF_900497805.2 Vombatus ursinus | reverse complement strand
TAAGAAGGGAATAACATAATCAGTTAGGTACAAATATTGATAGACTTAACCCTTCTCAGCAATACAAGGATCTAAGACATCTCCAAGGGCCTCATGATGGAAAATGCTGTCCATATACAAAGAAAGAGCTAAGTTGTACATAATAGATTTGTGGTTTCATGTGTAATCATCTTCTTTATTATATTATGTTATGGAAATGTTTGTTTTATGGAACAAAATAAAATAAAGATAAAAAAATAAAAAACACAATGAGCTTTTTTAAAGCCTGTTTTTTAGAGGTACATTTCAAGAAATCAAAAATTAAAACTTAGGAGGACAAAAGTAAATTGTCCCAGCATTTCCCAACTTCTATTCAAATTGCCAGGTTGGGTCCCCAGAGAGCAGCTACTACTATTCTGTGATAACAGAGTAAAGACAGTTAATACAAAACTTTTTCCTAAGAAAGGGGTTCACTTCTTCCCACAAATACACATAGCATCCATGGTAGGAGCTTAAACTTAGACCATAATAGTAGTGAGGTACACATGTAAGAAATACATGTGACAAGGTTTAACTCACATCACCTGCTCTGGAAGTCCTTCTATCTGTGTGAAGACCTCAAGCAGAATCCTTGTTATCATTGTTCATCCTTCTCTTTTTTTTAAAAATTATTTATTTATTTTTTTTGGTGAGGCAGTTAGGGTTAAGTGACTTGCCCAGGGTCACATAGCGAGTAAGTGTTATGTGTCTGAGGTTGGATGTGAACTCAGATCCTCCTGACTCCAAGGCTGGAGCTCTATCCACTGCACCACCTAGCTGCCCCAAGGTAATTTTAAAGAGTAGACAACATCCAGAGAATTGGGAAAGGCCTCATGTAGACAATCATTTTAGAGCTGAGCTTTGAAGGAAACTAGGATTCTCTCCAATGAATCCTGATTATATCTTATTTGTACCTAATCGTTTGCATGTTGTCCCCCTCATTAGACTGTGAAGCTTCTTAATTAAGAGCAGTGACCAACTTTTGCCTTTCTTTGTGTTCCCAGCTTAGAACAGTGCCCAGTATATAGTAGGAGCTTAATAAATGCTGGTTGATGGACAATGTGAATGTACAGCTTTTATTTTATTTTATTTTTTCAAATTTCGCTGTGAAGAGCAGAACTACATATATGAGGGGAGAGTAGGGTCAGGTGAGGCTTAGTGATGGGGGAGACCTGATACATTTGGAGATGGCAGGCCATGAGCTAGTAGATAGGGAAATACTAAAGATCAGAGAAAGAAAGAATGTTTGGAGGGGCAATCTGCTGGATAAAATTAAGGGTAAGAGATCAAAGAAAGGGGATGATTATGGGGGCAATCTGCTGGATGGGAGTAACAAGCAAAGGGGTTGTCCTCAAGAAGGCTCAGCAAATCACTCTCCATGATCCCGTGAAAATAAGTAATCCTTTAAAAAAAAATTAAACATGATCAAAACTGATAGCCTTAGGTGTGAAAATGAAGAAGAAAAAGGACCTGAAGAATAGGAGGAGAATCCTGACCTGGGTCAATACACAGGAGAGTAGGGGAATGTTAACACAGGAAGTAAAGGACAATTCTATTTCACTCTGGAGCTAAGAAACAAATCTAAGGATGAGCATGGGAGCCCATGGCTGGAATCTGTGATGCTAGGGAGGCTAAGGCTGGAAACTCTCTAGTTTAGTTTGGAGTGGCAGTGGGCCAAGCTGATCCAGTGTTCACACTAAATGTATCATCAATATGATAAGCCCCTGGGAGCAAAGTGGAGGGGGCATCAGGTTGCGCAAGGATGGAGTAAACTGGCCCAGGTTGGAAAAAGAACAAGTGAAAGCTGCCATCCCTATCTGAGTGGAATCAGACTTATGAGGCAAGATAGGAAGACCCAATCTTTTTTTTTTTTTTTTTTTTTTTTTTTTTTTTTT
>NW_020954575.1:17200094-17200194 GCF_900497805.2 Vombatus ursinus | reverse complement strand
AGCCAGTGCTCTATTCACTGTACCTCCTAGCTGCCCCTCAGGAAGGCCCAATCTTAAGAAAAAAAAAAAAAAAACTGAGACTCTTCCTGGAGAGGAGAGA
>NW_020954575.1:17199762-17200074 GCF_900497805.2 Vombatus ursinus | reverse complement strand
CTGGACACTTGGAGGAAGCAGCCGTTTGTCCTCCAAGAAATACTAATGTGGACCCAAAGGTGCTATTATATTACATGGGAGACCATCCAGTGAGGGTCAGAGGAAGAGTCCTGGTTGCTGGTTACTCTCTTTTAAGGAATTGAAATAGCTTTTTATTTTTTCACTTGACAACCACAAAAGAAGTCTCTCCAAGGCATGGAACATGCCAGAGGGCCTCCCAAGACTTAGTGAAATGGATAACTACCACCTACTTCTAGTGATTCATGTAGACTCAAAAGATACTGCCAGAATGGGCCTAGAGAGCACTAGCAA
>NW_020954575.1:17199601-17199720 GCF_900497805.2 Vombatus ursinus | reverse complement strand
TTCTTGTTAAAGAAACTTAAGACCATATGAGCACGAGTGTTTTCATCACGTGTGCTAATTGAAGGCAAGGGATGCAAAAGAGGAAAGCATTTGGAAAGTGAACATGTTCAGATATTGGT
>NW_020954575.1:17179520-17199581 GCF_900497805.2 Vombatus ursinus | reverse complement strand
GTCTTAGAATAAGATTTGGAGGTCTGGACCATGAATTAAAATATAGGAATAACAGGGTCCTGACAGGGATGGCAAGCTCCTTAAAGGAATCCCCACTGTCACACACCCAAGAAGTGGTCCCATAGCCTCTGCTCGAAGACATCCAATGAGGAACCCACTACCTTCCCCAAGGCAGCCCATTCCACTTTTCAATAGCTTTAAAGTTTTTTTCCTCCTTACATCAAACCTAAATTTGCCTCTCTTGCAACTTATACCCATTCTTCCTAATTCTTTCTGTAATTAAGAACAAGTCAAATCTCTCCTTAAGAATATTCATCCTACTCTGAAGGATTCATGATGAAAAATGCTATCCATCCCCAGATAAAGAATTGATGGTATCTGAATGCAGACTGAAACATACTTTTCTTCCTTGAGGTTTTTTGTCTGTTTTCTTTCCCATGACTATTATGAAAATGTTTTGCACAAGGGGCAGCTAGGTGGCACAGTGGATAGTGGCCCTGGAGTCAAGAGGACCTGAGTTCAAAACCAGTCTCAGATCAGAGACTTGACACTTACTACCTGTGTGACCTTGTGCAAGTCACTTAACCTCAATTGCCTCGTCAAAAAAAAGAAAATGTTTTGCATGACTACACATGTATAACCTATATAGAACTGCTTGACTTGTCAATATTGCGGGGGCGGGGAGGAAGTCGGGAGAAAATGCACAACGCAGAGTTTTTAAGATGAATATTAAAAATTGTTTTTACATGGAACTGGGGAAAAGTAAAATACTGAATAAAAAGAAAAAAAATTAAAAAAAAAATTTGTCTTGTTAAAGACAGCTATCCTGTCCTGTTTCTTCTCTAGATTTCAAAATCCGTTCTTCAACCTAACCTTATGCGGCATAGACCAAGGATTCTTAATCTTTTTTGTCATGGATCTCTCTAGCAGTCTGAAGCAGCATTCAGGCCGTTTCTCAATATGTTTTAAAACGTATACATATGATCACAAAGGAAATAATTTAAAATACTTTTGAGTCAAGTTCACCAAGCCCAGGTTAAGAAACTTTATGCCAGACTCAAGGCCCTTTGCCCACCGTGGTTGCCCACCTCTGGACATTGCAATTTATCATCGCATCCTTTCTAAATGGAAACCCACAAATGAACATAATAAGGTTCTTAACTCTAAAACTCTATGACTGATCACTTAGATTGGTACTCCAACCAATGCAGATAAAGCCCCCCACACCCAAGACGGTTTCTAGATTCATTCTCTCCAAAATGTTCATCATCTCACAACCAATCCTCTGGCAATCTTCCCCATTCAGCTAGAATATATGTGTATGTATATATGTATGTCTATATACATATGTGTATATTATTTGTATATACATAAACAGGCAGATATAGATATAGCTTTTGGGATGCAATCAGGGTTAAGCGACTTGCCCAGGGTTATACAGCTAGTAAGCATCTCAGGTTAGATTTGAACTCAGGTCTTTCTGACTCCAGGGCTGGTGCTTTATCCACTGTGACACCCAATTGCTCCTTAGGCTTTACTTTCTGAGAAGCAGCACTGGGGAATGGAAAGAGGACTGTATTTGAAGTCAGACACTTAATAAATATATTTACTTACTTCAAATCCTGGCCCTATTCTCTCTTTTACCATGGAAAAGTCACTTAATCTATGATACCTCCTCAAAAGTCTTCTATCTATAAAATAAGGGAACTGGATCCCTAAGGTCCCTACAGACTGCACTTTGCTGGCATAGCCTTTTGGGAACTTAGTCACCTCCATGGCATGAGTTATCAATGGATGATTTATCATCCTCTGATATATGCAAATACATGCATATACACCTCTACCCCACCCCTGGCTGAAAAAACAAAAAACAACCCATACATACATGCAATCTTTTTGAAGTAAAATTCTTGGGTGAACGGATTTAGACGCACTGACAACCTGAAAAGAGTGCTTTTGTTGTTACTGTACTGTTTATTTAAATCAGACTATGATAATACAGAGAAGGGACCAAAAGGATATTCAGCTATCCAGAATCTTTTGCATTTTACATACACAGATTGTGCAGCCACAAGAGCTAATGATCCATGGAACAATAATTCAGCCATCGCTGCATAAATACAAAGTATGTAAGATACTGGTCTTTTCACAGTTTTTGTATGTTACAACTTTACACTTTAAACTACCACATCACATGTTTTGGCATGACACTGGCTGAGGTGGCCACGGTCCCCTGTCCCTGCAACACACACGAGCAGACTTGGAAATGCAGTACTGAACACACAGAGAGGACATATCAATAAACCTTTTACATACAGCATATCAGAAACAATGACAATAATAATAATAATAACAAAAGGTCCCCCAAATCAGAGATGAACACAAACAATGCTCTTCATGTTCTAGGAGGAGGAGGACAAGGCATATGTGGAGAAATAGGATACTCTAAGTTCTTTTCATGTTAATCTAGCTGTCCAGTTTTTAAGCAGAATTCCTTCCTCTCCTCCAAGGAAAGGATAAAGCCAAGTTATTTTTTTTAATGGAAAAGAAAATAAAAATAAGCCAACATAATCACACAAAAACACACACTCTACAATGAGGAAATAAAATGCATACAGACAGTGCTCAGTTGCTTCCATGTAATAAATACAGCAGGTAGCATATGAAACATCACAAGTATTGGCTTTATTTGCTTCCACTTCTATGCTTATAAAAAAAATATTAAGCTTCTCTGTGTGAGTTTAACTGGGTTAGCTTATAGAGATAGATACATGTTGGTCTCTAATTTCTGTACACCAATGGCTCCTTGAAGCTCCAGTCCATCTGGTAGCAGTCTCCAGTGCTAAGCGTGTGCACTGTATCTTAGGGAGAGGTTTTCTCTTTCCCCCTCTTGGAATGAGGCTCCTTGTCCTGTTACATGGTCATGTGTTCCGGGAGAACATATGAAATATCATCCCAAGGATGCCGGTACAAACCCTGTTTCAGCCTCTTCTGATCTAGATAATGCCCTAAAAATGGAGCAAAAGCATGTCTTCTCTTAAAACAAAAAAATAGTAGTTCAATTGGGGATGGGGGGGGAAGGGAAAGAGGTCAGATATAAGGAAGAAGAGAGGGAAGGAAATCCAGTTTCATTCAACAGGAAATCCCCTTAATGGATAGTTCAGACAGCCTAACTAGGTGATAAGAAGACTGTTGGTTAATTTAATTGGACTTTCCATAATCTAGGGCTAGTGACATTGGAACTCTAGGTCCTTTTCTAAACCATCAGAGCTGAAGGACTGGCAAGAAAATCTGGTCTGATCCCCTTGTATTTTAAAAAAGGGGTAATAAGAGACTCAATCAAAACAACACAGCAGCAACTTAAACCTAAGTTTTTCAAATGCCAAGGAAATTCCCCTTTCCACTATATTCTAAATTGCTTTTTGATCCAGATGTGTAATTTCACCAGTATGTAGAACTCTGACTGTGGAAACTCCCTCCACTTAGGCAGACCAGGCAACATTTCAATAACAAAGTTGTAAAGAGTTGTCTGGGGCAGCTAAGTGGTGCAGTAGATAGAACACCAGGCCCAGGAGTCAGAAGACCCGAGTTCAAATCTGGTCTCAGACACTTCCTAGCTGTGTGACTGGGCAAATCACTTAACCCTGCCTGCCTCAGTTCCTCATCTGTCAAATGAGCTGGAGAAGAAAATGGTAAACCATTTCAGTATCTTTGCCAAGAAAAATCCAAAAACAGGGTCACAAAGAGTTGGACATGACTTATAGGCCAGGCAACTTGCCCATAGTCACACAGCTAGCTAGCATACATCACAGGAAAGAACTGAACTTTCTGACACCAAGGCTACCTTTCTGTCATATATGGAGAAGATAAAAGGGAGAAGTGTCAAGAATAATTATATTGTAATAACTTTCCTTTTACAGAAAGACTCCCAGTCTAAAGCAATATGGTAGGGGTTGGCAGAACGAGAGAAACCCTACGGAAAACCAAAAAGCAAAAACTCACCAATGAAACCCATACTTCTTCCTAGGACAAAAATACCGTTGAGGGCTCCGATATCAATATATTCATCAGCTTCCTCCCTGTAACAAACGTACACAACCAAATTGGATTTTTTTTTAAAAAAAAACTTATCTCAACAGACTCCCAAGCTAAGGAGCATTGCCCAACCTGAAATACTAAAAGGGCAATGATCACTTCATTTTATCGGCAAGTCTCAGAGGCAGCCACTCCGGGTTCTGAAAGCCTCTTGTCCCCATGAAAAACATCCTAGGTTCTCTTTCCCCATCAAGAAAAGCATAAACAGGAAAACAGACAGAAGAGGCCTGCATGACTCACCTGGTAAAAGAGCCACAGTTCCTAAGCATATCCACAAATGCAGCTCCAATAAAACCATCGACATTCAGGATAAGATTTGGCTTCTGAGAATGTGAAAAACAAACAAAAAGAGTTCTTGTTATTCCTTCAGCTATCCAGTGTGATTTCTTTTTAGTCCTACTTTTTAAAGAAGAGGTATCTGTCACTGAATTCTAAACCTGGTGACGTCTCTGACGATGATGGCCCATTTTGATTGATAACAAACCGATTTTTTCAAGCTTAGATCATTCATCAAGTTAGAAGTTTATTGTGGTATGTGGATACAAACCCAATTCCTCCAATTTTTAATTGAATCCCATTTTCAGAATCCTAGATTTAGGGCTAACAGGGCCCTATGAGATCTTCTAGTTCCACTCCCTCATTTTACAGATGAGGAAAGGTAATAAGTAGTAAAACATTCTTTCCTCTTCACCATGCTGTCCAGTGTTTAATTGTGGGTTACCTACACACTAATCTTCAATATATATTGAATTCTATTTGAGTTCTTATTCTAGGTGCAGTGGATAGAGTGCCGGACCTAGAGTCAGCAAGACTTAAGTTCAAATCCTACTTCAAACACTTACTGGCTCTGTGACCCTGGGCAAGTCATTTACCTTCTCTGTGCCACAGTTTCCTCATCTGTAAATAATGACCCTACTTCCCATGGTTATTGTGAGGATCAAACGAGATAATGTTTACCAAGTGCTTTACAAACCTAAAAGCACTCTGTAAATGCTGGCTATTATTACACTAACTATTCAATCTTGTTTATAGTACCCCAACAACTGTGTACAACTACTGTTTTAAAGTACATCTAAGAATTGGTAATGCTAGTCCCCTAAAAAAAGAGGTCTATGTTACAGCAGGGACTGACCACCTCTTAAAATACTGTTATTGCTGTCTTTTGTTTTCACATCACATTCATTTCCAAATATATTCCTCTTCCTTCCCTTACCTAGCAAGCCTTCTCTTGTAACAGAGAAGTTGGAAAAAAAAAAACAAACAATTCAGCAAAACCAACACTTCAACCCCATCTAACAGAATACATACTATTCTACATCCATAAGAGTCCAGCCCTTGCCACGAAGGGAGAGCTACATCATCTTCTCAACTCTTCTCCAGCTACCACATCAAAAAGCAGCACCAATCCACTTGGTCAAGAGGACAGTACCAAGTGACCCAAAATACAAGGTGTCTGATTTCAGCGTCACATGTTTTCTTCTCAAATTTATCCTCAGACAAGCCTGGCCCACGTCTAAACTTTGCCTAACGGTATTTTTACCTTGGAAGTGGTGATCTTCTCCACCTCGAGCGCATAATCCAGAAGGGGGGTGGCGGGGAAGTGTTGTTTGACGTAATCTTTAAGGATCTGAACCCTCATGTCTGGGTTGTTTATCTGAAAATTGACACAAGACGCAGTGAGGCTGGCTCAGAGGGAGAGCTCTGGAGGACGGGGAACACCTGTCTCACAGGATCACAGCAGCAGGGCCGGGAGGAGCCTCAGGTCCTCTGCTCCAGCCACACCCCCTCCCACAGAGATGGCGCTCCCTGCGCAGAATGATGCCACTTACTGACTTGACTCTGTGACCAATCCCCATGATAAGTCTTCCTTCCTTCTTCATCTTGTTCACAAACTCCATGGGGATGATGCCGCTGTCAAAGGCTTTGCTGAACATCTTGGCTGCTGCATCTAAAGCACCCCCAAAGCGGTCTCCCTGAATGAAATAAACCCTTACGTCACCTTCGGTGATAAGGAGTTTCTCCCAGTTTCCCCCCATTCCAAGTCACTTTTTTATTTTTTTTGAGGCAACTGGGGTTAGGTGACTTGCCCTGAGTCACACAGCTAGTTAGTGTCTGAAGCTGGATTTGCACTTAGGTCCTCCTGACTCCAGGGTCGACGCTCTATCCACTGCTCCACCCAGCTGCCCCTCCAAGGCACTTTTTAAAGTAGCACAAGGGCAGGGACACCTTGGAAGGTAGAGATGCTTTCTATTACATGTAGCAAAGAGTTCCATACATAGGGAGAGCTAATGTTAGCAGGCCAGATGCTGCCACTCATAGAATCTTTCACCTCAATTCTTGACTACTGACATCCTCTCCATGCTTTAAGGAATAGCTCAAATGCTCTCTTCTCTAAAGCCTTCCCTGATCCTTCAACTAGAAGTGCTCTTTGCTTCCTCTGACCTCATGGGCACTTTATTAGCTTCTATATACATGTGCATTCTAATTTTTATTTTATCTGTGCACGTGTCTTATCCTCAGGGCCAAACTAAGTTTCTTGATAGCAAAGATCAGATTTTCTTTACCTCTGCAAACCCCCCAATACTTAGCACAAAATGTGGCCAGGTTAAACCTTTGTGAACATTTCATGACTTAATCAGATGACGATAACTTACAATTGTGAGTAGCCCTGACGTAAGGCTAGAGACTAGGTCTTTCCCAGCTCGGGCACAGATAATGGTATTGTGGGCCCCTGAGACAGCAGGACCATGATCAGCCGTCACCATCAGGCACATCTCAATGAACTGGCAAGAATATTTAGGCAACCTAAGGAACATTGAAAACACCAGGGATAAGTGGTCAAAAGATATGAACAAATGATTCTCCAAATAAGATTTACAAAATATTAACAACCATGTAAAAGAATACTCCAGCCAACAAGCAAAGCTTCAATAAGACAAATGCAAACTGAAACAACCCTGAAGTTTCACTTTAGTCCCAGGATATTGGCAAAGTTAAGAATAGATGGAAATAGTCGATGTCAGAGGGCACCCTAATATACTGTTGGTAGAGCTATGAACTGGTCTAGCCATTCTAGAAAGCAATGGGATTATTTAAAGAAAGTGACTAAAATGTTTATCTACCCTTTGGCCTAGAAAACCCATTGTTAGCCGTATATATCCCTAAGGATAATGAGAAAAAGAAAGGTCCCATAGATACACCAAAATATTTACAGCAATACACAAAAAGTATTCTCAGGAAATGGCTCAACAAATTATGGCCCATGGATGTAGTGGAATATTAGTGTCATGTAAGAAATGATGAATATGAAGAAGCATGGAAAGGTTTATACGAACTGATAACTCAAGCAGAACCAAAAAAACAACATACAATGAGTACAGCAATGTAAAATGGAAAGGTCAACAACCAAAACCGAATGGCATTAAAATATACTGAGTTTGGTCCCCAAAAAAGAAATATGAGCAGACACTTCCCACCTTCTTTGTAGAGGTAAGGGACTATGGATGTAGAACATAGCATATAACATGATACTTTCTCAATGTTGATTAGTTTTGCTAAATTACCCATTACCCATCTTCCTTTTTTTTTTTTTTAAATATTTATTATAAAAGGTGGCTCTCAAGCAAGAGTTGGGGAGGAATATAGTGGAAAATGGGAGGCGATATAAAAACAAAAGAGATTCATAAAATTTATTTAAAAAATAAATTATTTAAAAGGTTTTTTTTTAAAACATTAAGGACAGAAGGAAAGGGGAAAAAAAAGTCAGAATAAGAGGAAGATAAATAAAATTTCTAGTTTGTCCACTTCATTAGTGTTGGAACTTAGCTCTACCAATGCATCATATTGTAACTTGCCTTGTAAATTTATAGTTGGAGAACACTGAGAAATGAAGTGATTAGACCACGATCACATACCTAGCATGTTTTAGAGGCAGGAAATGAACCTAGGACCTTGATTCACTATGCCATGCTGTACTATTAAAGAGTGACAACACATTCCTTCATTGCTCTCCAAAAGTTATTATTAAAATTCAAGAAGGGTCTGAGCATCCTAATACAGGTCCAATATTGAAACAAAATTCCAAATCCGACTCACTTTTTTGTTGTATTAGAATTTGTCTGTATTAAAAATGTTGGTTTGTTTAAATGAGAAGGCAGTTACTTGGAGGTTGGAAATCTTTTGGCCATGTAGCAATCTTAATTATGTTATCATTTATTCTAAGTTATACTCAGGGTTACTTTTTATGTATTGATGAAAAAGAAGGCAGCATCGCTTTCCCCAGAGAAGCAGCTAGGTGATGCTGTGGATATAACATTGGGCCTGGAGGTCTGTTCAAATACAGCCTCAGACACTTAGAAGCTACATGACCCTGGGCAAGTCATTTAACCCTGTTTGCTTCAGTTCCACATCTGGAGAAGGAAGTGGCAAACCATTCCAGTATCTTTGCCAAGAAAACCCTACGGACAGTACTGTGTGCTAGTATGAAATAACTGAACAACCACCAAAAAAATTCCTTCCCCCTACTTTTCAGTGTGACTGTTCTGTAGGACACACCCACTCTCAAGCCAGTGAGAAAGAAAAAAAAAACCTATGACCAAAACAGGGTATTGAAAGGATCCCATTAAAGTTGTTAAGGTATAATCCCTCGAATTCTTTTAGGGAAGCAGTGAAGGGAAAAGTAGTTTAGTGACAAACATTAAGACCCCAATGGTAACCAATGCCACTTTGCTCAAAATTTCTCTGGGTCACATACTCAATGGGCCTTTGCTTAGCTGTCAAGCCCAAGAAAGGGTCCAGCTGGTCTTGTGAGTTGCAGGGGGGAAAAAAAAGACTACTCTAACATTCATGTTGATGACACAGATGCTTACTGATACACAGGATGCACACAATGTATCTGCTACCCTATTCCTGCCCCTTGACAACTCACTGGTCAGACAGGATCGTAAAAAACAAACAATGAGCTACCATGTCACCCACGTGCTTTCTACTGCCTCTAGGAAGGACTATGCCCACCCCCACCCCCCAGATTCACACATACCCCACCCCAATTTGGCAAAGTCTTGGAGAACTCGAGGTCCTTAGTTCTAGCTTCATAACATCCGTGGAGACTGCTGGCAGAGTGTAGACACTGTTGGATCCTACCCAGCAGGCAACATGTGGAGTGTGGTGCCTTCCAGGGAAGGCAGTACCCATACGGATGAGATCATGGATCTTGCTTTCAACATTTCCCCCCCTATAGTTAGTTCTCCATTCTTCCTGTTGTAGGATTTAGTCTCTTGGTTCTTAGTGAAGAGAAAAAATAACTTGTATCTGTTTCTCTCCAGTCACACAATTAACATTTTGTAAGGCACAAAGCCCATTTCAGAGTTCTATTCAATTTCCTGCCCTACCTTTTTCTCAGGTTAAAAAATCAACATTTCACTGGTTTCTCTAGTGGCCCCTCACCTCCTCTGAAACCACAACAGTCCCAGGACTCCTCCAATGCCCATCTCCTCTTTGAAGACCTCGGTGATAGGCATGCCTGCGTAGATGAGCTCCTGCCCTCGTTCATCACAGATGCTGGTCATGAAGGAAGCTGGTTTACGGATTAAGCCTAGCTCCTAGAGATCACAGCACAGAGAAAAACTTCTAAGCAGAGGATAATGGTACTCAGCCCATGTGTGCCATGCCCCCTCCTTCCCTCTCGTCATGAAACTATCTCCATACCCAGGGGCATAGACCTGGGTCTCTTCTGAAATATTTACTTTTCTTTTAAGGGTGGAGAAGCAGCAGGACCTGGGTCACACTTGACTTTTAGAACTATATCTGACATGCTTCCCCTATTCTGGGAAGGTTGCCTTTTCTTTCCTCATATAGTCTTTACCTTCATCCCTTTGTACTTATCAAACAGCTAGACTGAAATAAATTTGTGATGTTGAGAAAATCCAATAGTTTGAGAAAGCTACTCCTTAATGGCAACCTGCCTCTGCCCTTCTAAAGTCCAAGTGGCTTGCAATGGGTTGCCCTAAATTCAGAACTACTTCGAGGCTCTGCCATCCCTATGCCCATTCTGAACCAGAACCTTTTAGGCCAACCACACAAAGATGCAGTTATTCGAGTAATTTAGGATAAAGCATCCCTGGAATTTATTCTATGCGTTGAGTTTTCAATGTGTCACCTTCAGACTCCAGACCCTATCACAAGGCAAGAGTGACCATAACTCAGTAGTCAAAACACCCAAGTCATCCTTTGGTGAGACTCCTAGATACATTTCCCCAAGGAACTTCGTGGAGACACATTAGTAGTATGACCCTTTGGTTCATACTACAAATCCTGAAGAGAGACCCTATGTCAAAATAAAGCGGGAGGAAGCAATCTGTAACCACTCCCCTGTGGATTCAGACTAAGGCCTCCTGACCTTTCCCAAACCTTTGGTTGTCTGCTGACACAACGGATACAATCAATTACCTACCCGGGCCCAGGAATAATCCATTGGCACAGTGGGGGGAGGGACTTCCTGAGCAGGTACAATGACTCCTTTGGCAACAAGATCTTCATACACATTCCTGAAGGGCAGGAAAAGGGAAGAGAAGGTTAAGATGCAGAAATGACATGCCTTTCAGAAAGAGGGGATGCTCTAAGCAGTTTAAGTAATGGCCCTCTTTCCCCCAAGTCTCATGGTTCAGTCTAGCCTTCCCCAGCCTAGTCCCATCAATTATCACAGCCCTGAAATCTAAAAACAGGTGGAAGGCTCCCTCAAATGTAAACAATTAAAAAAAAACAACCACCTTTTGCCTCTAATTAAGTTTTTTTCCTGGGACCTAAGCCTCAGTGATTTTAAATGGAGAGGCATATGAATCATAAATACAAACTGGATTAAGAGATGGAAGAAAGGAACAGCATTGGGAACTGAAGTCAGTTCTTAGTTATTTGTGAATGATCTATAAAAGATATTAGGCCTGAGCATGCATCTGGACCCATGTTCCCCTTAGCCAGAGCCCTCATCTGATATATACACTCGGGAAATGCAAAGTCATTTTAATATCAACTAGATCAAAACAAACAGGAAGAGAAATCTTGCTGCTTCAGCTTTTTAAAAAGCCCCAGAGACGGTTTCAGAAAAACTGTGGAAGACTTAGTGAAGTGAAACCAGGAGAGCAACATACACAATAATATATTGCTGCAGCAATACTGTAATGATCAACTGAGAAAAACGGAGCTAATCTGATCAATCCAATGGTCCACAACAATTCCAAAGGGTTCATGATGAAAAATGCCATCCACCTCCAGAGAGAGAACAGATGGACTCTACTGTTTGAAGCAGAGGTTTTTCCTCTATTTTTCATGCTTCCCCAAAAATGGCTAATATTGAAATATGTTTTGCATGACTTCACATGTATAATGGATATTGTATGTCTTGCCTTCTCAATTGGGGGGGAGGGGTGGAAGAAAGGAGAAAATAAAAATAAACTTTTTAGAAATTAAAAAGCGTTTTTACAGCTCCAAACCCCTCAAACAACATGGTTAAGATACATGAGCACACTGGATTATCCCTGCCACTTTTCTAAATAATAAAATCAGGACTCTGGATATTTGCAGGCTGATTAAGGGGGTCTCTACATCTCAGAAGTCTGTGCCACCCCTCACCCTCCCATAACACACAGCCAGCTTACTGAATGATTTCTCCGAGCTCATCAAAGCTCCAGGGCACAAAGACTCCTGCCTCCTTCAAGGCCTGGTTCTTTGCCACGGCTGTTTCTGAGGTCTGGTTGGCACAAGCACCGGCGTGGCCAAATTGCACCTGGAAAGTGACATGACAAAAGTGGTGTTATGTTCCTTCATTAACTCCCTCCAACCTCCACCCTCCCAACCAACAAAGGGAGAAAAAAAAATATCACAGGAGCAAAAAGAAACGTGAGCTTGGATCAGATCACTAGCCCCTTCAGCCTGGAAATTTGGATAGAACCAAGTCTGACGTCACTGTGAACAACGGCACCAAGAGGACGTGTTAATAACCGTCTTCTGGGAGAAAGAGTCTAATAAAGAAATCCCTGGTGAGCCTGTTGGGATCATGGCCTGTACTATCTCTCAGGTTGCATGTTTGCTACCTGCTATGTGGCTAAGACTCCTTTTTATCTGTCTTTAAATTGTCTTTTCGCCCTACGAAGATGGCGTAGGAAAAGGAGTCAAGCTGGGTGCAGGAAGAGCTCATTATCAATTAAAACAGGGGTGTCAAACTCCAAGTCACTGAACTGTACATAAGGATCCCAAGGGCTACACACTGACATAGAAAACCACCTACAAACATTATCTATGTTTTATTTTATTTTTAGTTATTTTGTTAACTATTTCCCAATTACATTTTAATCTGGCAGGCTGTGTGTATGACACTTCTGAATTAAGTAATCAACCAGCATTTATTAAGTGACGACTATGTGCCAGGCATTGTGCTGGATAATGGAGGTACAAATGCAAAAGTGAAATGATGCCTGGCCTCCAAGAGCTTACATTCTATCAGAATATAACAGCAGTTCTAATATGGTGGAGAGTCCACTGTCAAACGATCTCTTTCCTTCTCTAAAATTCAGCTCATAAGAACTAACTCCCAGAGGCCCCATCCCAATTAGGCTCCGTGCACTCTGATCATTCCTCAATTACATACCCCCTTGGGACTTATCTATTCCATTTATTCTACATTTAGACTCAGTTGTCCATTACTCTGAAAGTGTCATTGAGTATTTTTTTTTTAATATGCGCTTTGTAAGCCTCATTCAGGATTTCAGTTTTTAAAAAAGTATTGTGTGCCTATTATGGGCAAAGGAAGCTGGCTAAGCATTGGTGACCCAAACATGAAATAAGACTGGGTGAAATAGTACCTTTCCCAAAGCAGCTTATGATCTAGAACAGGGGTTCCAGGAACTTGCTTTTTAAAAGTATCTTCATAACTATATTTCAATAGAACTGGTTTTCCTTATAATCCTGTTTTTTATTTTATGCATTTAAAAATGTTATTCTGAGAAGGGCTCACCTCCAGACTTTGCCCAAGGGCACCAAGACACACAAAAGGCGAAGCCTCTTGGATGGAAAAAGGTTCAGGCCCAGGAGCTGTGTTCCCCCACATTAAAGTTGGGGACTCCCATGCCATGCCCACAGTTGGGTACACAATATTGACCAATCTTCTTTAATCCTTAAAATCACTAACCACTGACATCACCACCCTCACCATCACAGAGCTAGACAAGACACATCTGGAGTTAATATAAAAGGCAGAGACTTGTCAAGTGGGAAAGAACTTCCATGACAGACTGATTGATCATTAACTCTATCCTGAATCACTTCACCATCACTTCCTGTTTTAAATAGTTTCAAAAGACTATTGTAAGTGTTTCATAGCAACCTGTGTTCTATGTATCTTTTCATGACTGAGGAAGAGGACAGCAGTGGCCTGGGAGCGTACTCATAAATTACAGTTATAAGCTTAGGCAGGGCTACTGAACTTCTTGGTGCACTTATGGACTCCTCGGAATAACATTTTAAAATGCATAATATAAAATAATTTGTTATAGAGGCTTTGTTTTTTCTTCTTTTTCAATGGAGGGGGAGAAGGAAAAATTTTGGTTAATTTAGAAAATAAAATTTAAAAAATAGAGCATCAGCCCTGGATTCAGGAGGACCTAAGTTCAAATCTGGCCTCATACACTTAACACTTACTAGCTGTGTATGACCCTGGAACAAGTCACTTAACCTCACTGCCTAGCAAAAAAAAAAAAAAGAAAACAGAAAAAAAGCTAATAGACCATAGCTAAAGAACCCTTGGGCTAGAAGATCTCAGAAATCAAGAAATCCCAGTATGAAAAGAATGAGTTACATCTTAGCTACACTAGGCATGAAGCACATACTGGCCCGTTCAAAGACTATTCCTAAGGCTCCTCTTACCAAGAAGAAGAGAAATGTACCCTCCTCCCCTTTGGGGACTCTGGGCAACAGACTGGCCATCTCTCTCTTCCTCTAAATTTATCTCATCTTACTCTAAGAGTCTTTCATCATACCCTGAAATTCTCAATCTTTTTGCTTACATAATCCCCAAACTTCACAAAGATATCAAATAGCTTGCCCAAAGTGAATAGTTTTACATAAATTAAAATTTTCAAAAGGTCACCACAGGATGGCTTCTGGGAAAGTCTCCAGGAGGTAATAATCAAAGGAGTCATCTCTAAGTGGGGACCTGGGGAACATAACAGCTGGTGGATAATGCAAGAAGATATGTAATCAAGTGCTGAGTGGATGTTCATGACTGCAAGCAGTGATCGAGCTCAATGCACACGGTGCTAGAGTCTGGTGCAGAGCTCAAGCGCTAAGAGGCATTCATAGAAGAGAGAAGTTCAGGAGCAATGAAAAGGCAGGAAAGGCTTCACAGGCCCCTGGAGCCTCTCTTCCCGCCCTCAAGCAATCAGGACCAAGAACTTTGGGAATTTAGTTCTTTGAAGCTAGGGATTTAATCACAGTTATTTGACATTACAATTTATGAGAATTTTTTCATCATGAGAAAAAATGTGATGTGATCTAAAGACTTTGGTGGGTTTAGAAAGGAGGGACAGTTTTCTGAGTACTGAAAAAAGGCTCAGCTTGGAAGAGGCCTTGATAGCAGTCTACAATAGGAGAGGGTGCATTTCCTGTGGCAGAGATCATTTGCTTATTAGATTATCACAGCCTGAGGAGATCATCTCTTAGAACACCCATCTCTTGGATTTGGGATTCTTCCATGTTCTTTAAACAACCCTTCAATCTTAATTCTATTTCATACACAGTTCCATATATTGTCCAGATGCCTTGAAGACTCAAGGTTCAGCTTGGTGTTGTCATTCCTTTCAATTAACTAATAAATGGGCCTTCTGTACACTAATCTCCTCTGCGAATCTGAGTAATAGGACGGAGTCATTGTGTGCAGATTCAAATGACTTCAGAAGCAGAGACCTTCTAACAGAAAGGTTGTTAGCCTGGCTGGCCTAGAACATCTGTCATTAAAATGCCAACAATAGTGGCGGTGCCCACATAATGAGGAGCTCATTAACAACATTCTGATCAGGCAGATAATGACCCTAACTGTGGGTGTGCCCTAAGGATCTGTCCTGGGTCCTCTTGGTGACCTTATCAACTCCCGTGGGTTTAATGATCACGTCTATGCAGAGGACTTAAAGATATACACAGCCAGCCCTCACCTCCTTCCTGACTTCCAGTCCCATTTTATCAACTACGTATTGGACATTTCAAACTGGATGATCTGTAAATATCACCAACTCATTGTCTTTCTCTCAAAACCCTCCCTATTTTGGTTGAGGGTACTACTATTTTTCCACTCTCTCGGGTTCATATCTTCAACTTCTCTCTCTCTTTTACTTCCATATATCCAATCAACTGCAAATCTTGCTGTTTCTACCTCCACAAAATCTCTTCTATCCAATCCCTGCTCTCTACTCATATCGCTGCCATCCTAATTCAGGCCCACAGTCATCTATAAGATTGCAATTGCAATGGATTCTTAATTCTTGCTTCAAGTCTCCTCACTCCAATCCATCTTCCACATAGCTTGCAAAATGATTTTCCTAAGGGCAGACATGACTATGTCACTCCCCTACTCTCCTATTGCTTCTCGGCTCAAATATAAATTTCTCTTGTTAGGCTTTTGAAGACCTAAACAACTTGGCCCTAACCTCTTTCCAGCCTTATTCTACTTTTATCACTCTTCATTTTAGACAAATTACACTAATATACGGCCCTCCATTTCCCATCTCCAGGCCTTTGCACTGGTCTTTTCCCATGCCTCAAATGTTGCTATTGAATCACGTTTTAGTCATGTCTGATTCTTTTTAAGCCTATTTGGAGTTTTCTTAGCAAAGATACTGCAGTGATTTGCCTTTTCTTCCAGCTCATTTTATAGAGGCAAACAGGGTTAAATGACTTGCCCAGGGTCACACAGCTAGTAAGTGTCTGAAGCCAGATTTGAACTCAGGAACATGAGCCTTCCTGATTTCACACTCACACTAGGCCACCTAGCTACCCTATGCCTCATATACATTCCCTTTTTAACATAAGCTCTCGCTTCCTTCAGGATGAGGCTCAAGCACCACCTTCCACACAATGCTTTTCCTGACTTCTCCCGACCCAAGTACCTTGTATCTGACTTTGTATTCATTCTGTATATACTTATAGTGTCTGTCATACAGCAAGTGCTTAATAAATGCTTGCTGACAGCTTCTGAGGACAGGGTATGAGCTAAATGAAGACAGAAGGAGCCACAGGAGGAGAAAGGTGCGATAACACAAGATAACACATACCTCAGAAGAAAACATGGTGGCACAGGTACCAATACACCAGCAGACAACAGGCTTTGTGATCCGGCCTTCTTTGACACTCTGACAGATCTTATACTCCTCAGTGCCCCCTATCTACAGAGAGGGTAGAAAGAAGTGGGACATGAACACTCATTGGTAAAAAAATAAAAATAAATTGCACATTTCAGAAGCAGAGGGCAATTTGGTTCCAAAACCCTCTCAGATAATACAGGGACTGACTAATGTGAAAATGTTTAATAAGAATGTATATGTAAAGCCTATATGAGATTGCACACCTCTTGGGGAGAGATGAGGGAAGGGAGGGGGAAAAAAATTTAAAACTCAAAAGCATATGGAAGTGATTGTTGAAAACTAAAAACAAATTAATAAATAAAAAAAAGATAACGCAGAGACGAGGGGACCACTCTCCCACAAGCCACCCCACCTCCCCCCAATCTTCCCTCCCCAACAAATGGATCTGAACACCAGGAGGACAACAGAATCAGACAACACCTTGTTTTAAGCATCACTACAGCTCTAATGCTGTTCTTTCTCTACTGAGTCACATAAGAAGAAAGGGACCTTAAATTTCGTAATGGGGGATGCAAGTAAGACACAACAAAAAAAAAAAAACGGCTGAAAGTTAGAATAATGTGAAAAGTAGGCTAAGGAAGGTACTGAGAAATGTTTCAAAATAAGAGAGATGCCTTGCTCTCATCTTGAATTGATTTAGACTAATGCAGGAATCTGTTTTGCTTGATGGCATATCTGTCCCAAGGGTTTTTCCCTTTTTTTTTTTAAAGGGAGAGAAAAATAGATCTTTGTTAATTGACAAAAAAATTATAGGAAAAAAATAGGATGATTTAGAAATAGATGTACTACCTAGAGGGATGAAGCCAGATGGAATGACTTTTCCAACTCTAGAAATCTAAATCCACTCCCCACTAGGAAATGATACTGGCCAGCCAGAATTGTGTCACCCAGCCACAGCTAAGTAGGATTGCCCTTCCTTTTTTCTGGTAATGGTGCTGGAATTCTCTTATTTTTTTGATTTGGATCTGTGACTTCATTAGTATTGGGGCAAGGGGACAGAGGAGGAAAGACATCCTATGTGGAAACTCCTTTTATCAACGCACACTCGCAAGTCATTTGTAAAATAAAGTCTTAAAGAGCTGCCCCAGGCACTGAGAAGCCATTTGCCCAGAGTAACCTAAAAGTAGGACTTGAATCTGGGTCATCTTCCTGCGTTTAGGGTGGCACTCTCTCTATATTGCCCTCTACTGCCTCTCATTATGATGAAATTTCTGAATCCCCAAGTCCCCAGAGCTGTGGATCAGGGTAAGAACTAAGGCCTTACCTCCCCAAGCACCACAATCATCTTCACTCCTGGAGTGTCTTGATAACGCAAAACATGGTCCATGAATGTTGAGCCTGGGTATCTGAAGGTAAGAGATGATAAAAGGGGTCAGAAGAAAGTTTTGTGTTTCTTTTGTTTTTAAAGCACAATACATTGAAATGCGCTTTAACTAAGTTTATAGTGAATGAAAATGAAATTTTATAAACCATACTAGAGGTACTAATAAACTTATAAACCACACTAAAGTCTCAATGTAGTCCTGGTGGAAAATGTTAACAATAACAGTTTAGGAACAGTTAGGTGGCACAACAGAGCATCAGCCCTAGAGACAGGAGGACCTGAGTTCAAATTTGGCCTCAAACACCTACGAGCTGTGTGACTACGGGCAAGTCATTTAACCTCGATTGCTTTTCCCCCAAAACCAACTAAAAAACCTCACTAACAGTTTAAGCTATTCCTTTCTTGAGAGAGCGACCAGAGATCATATACAAAAGATCTTAATTCAGAACCTCCCCATTTATCAAATCATTTCTCAAATGAGGTAAGAATTGCAAAGTGCAATTTTATGTAGCTGGCACATAAAAAGCACTAGATAAATGTTAGTTATTGTTATTATCTGGACCAGCATAGATATGAGTTGTTCTGGAGGAAGGGGCTTTTTTAGGCCCCCAACAACATTTATTTTAGGCAACTATTTGTTACCTTGATGGAACATTTACATTTTTTTTTCCACAAAACACTTTCCCTATCTAGTATTTTATTCTCAGATGCCTCACTGTAATGTGAGGATGAGTTTGAGGCTTAGAAATCTATTTCAGGCCACCATGAGCTCAGGCTGTGGACTTTGTATTGACTGTCCAAGGCTGAGCCTCACTCAGCTGTAGAGGTCCATCACCGGTGGCTCGGCGTAATGACTGATGACAATTTTTTTTTTTTGTTATAAACCACTCATTGAGGCCATGTACTAAGATATGAATGAGGCTCTGATCTTAACAGTGGTGGGATACCCACACTAATGAAATCACCAATCTTTAAAATATCTGAATTTACATTTCCAACAATCTTGTGAGGAAAAGTAAGCAGACTGCCAGATTGAGGTCTAAAGAGATTAAGTAACTTGTGCAAGAATCAGACAGAGGGCTGAGACTACAGAACTCGAGTCTCCTGCCCCTCAGCCTACATTCACTTCCCCACTAAATTTAAAACCCCCTAGATGCCTCAGGCCAGCTCATCTCTCTGGGCCTGCTGACAGTTACCTGTCCCCCCCAATGGCCACACCCTCATAGACACCATCTGTGGTCCTGGAGATGATATTGTTCAGCTCATTGGACATGCCCCCAGAGCGGGAAACATAGGCCACACTGCCAGGCCGGTACAGTTTAGACGCCAAAATGTTGTCCAGCATTCCACCAGTGTTTCCAATTTTAAAGCACCCAGGTTTAATCCCGCCAACCTACAAGGGCAGGAGAGACAGATGTCAGAAGAGAAGAGGAAGCACCTGGGAAATTCTAACGGTTGCAATATCACCCATCTTGCTCCAACAGGGCATCTCGCCAAGAGGGGAACGGATTAGACAGCAAGAACGTCTGCCTAAGTTATATGGAATCCTAGATCCCTAAGTGACATTTAAGAAGGAGAACAGAGAAGCAGAGGAAAATCCTGTGACAACACGAATGAATACAAAATGCTTTCTGACTTAACTTGACCACAAATGGCATTACTATGAAAGACACTATCACAGTAAAAACAACACCCATTAACAGACATAGCTAGGTGTGTTAGCATACTCCTAGGTAGCTAGCTTAACATCCAAATGTTAATTCTGTCTCCCAACACCAATGTTATCAAAGCTATCTCTCAGGGCAGCTAGGTGGCGCAGTGGATAGACCACCGGCCCTGAAGTCAGGAGGACCTGAGTTCAAATCCAGCCTCAGACCAAACACTTGACACGTACTAGCTGTGTGACCTTGGGCAAGTCACTTAACCCCAACTGCCTTACCAAAAAAAAAGAAAAACATACAGGCTAATCTGGAGGGACTCTAAGGTAGGCGCTGGCACTGAGGGGGACCTTTGGAAAGTCTTTTGCAGAAAGTGGGATCTGAGCTGAGACTTGAAAGAAGCCAGGAAGCTGGTAGGCGGAGGTGAGGAGGAAGAGCATGAGGGAGAGAGAGCCAGGGAAATGCCCATAGGGAGTCAGGAGATGGAAAGAAGCCAGTGGCACAGAACGGTAGAGGATCAGGAGGAGAATAAAACAAGGGGCCAGGTTGTGAAGGGCTTTAACAGCCAAGCAGAAGGTGG
>NW_020954575.1:17179378-17179480 GCF_900497805.2 Vombatus ursinus | reverse complement strand
TGGTGGGGTGTGTGTGTGTGTGTGTGTGTGTGTGTGTGTACACACACAGGTCTCAGACTCTTTCTACCTTGAAAGAACCATATCTTTTGCTTTACTGCCTGA
>NW_020954575.1:17177472-17179313 GCF_900497805.2 Vombatus ursinus | reverse complement strand
AACAGGATCACAAATGTAATGGAAATTACAAATGTAAAAGTAGGAAACCTTACAGTAGCAGGTCCTATGATGGTCACTCCCTTCTGATCTGCCTTTTTAATCAGTTTTCTGGTGAGAGCTTCAGGGATCCCTTCAGCAATGATGGCAATTGTACGAATCTGTAAATGGAAGAAGAGAAAAAGAGAGGTTGTTAAGGACCTATGTCACTAAGCTGTTCCAGAGCAGGGTAATGGAGGCTGGAGCAGTTCAGTCTGACCTCTCCGGAATGCTAAGGATTATCATCCAAATCCTAAGCATTGACCTCTCCTCTCCACCCCCAATTCCTATAGAATTCTCTACCGCCTTTCCTCCAAGGCCAAGACTGCTCCCTTTATCTGGCCTGGACCAGATGCAGACAAGAGTAATCACCATCCACATCCAGTGAAAGAACTATGGAGTCTGAATGGAAATCAAAACATACTATTTTCACCTTTTTTTTGTTTTTTCTTTCTTGTGGTTTTTCCCTTTTGTTGTGGTTTTTCTTCTGTGGCATGACTAGTGTGGAGATATGCTTAATATGATTGTACATGTACAGCTTATATCAGATTGTTTGCCGTCTTGTGGAGGGGGAAGGAAGAAAAAAAATTTGGAACTCAAAATCTTATAAAAGTGAATGTTGAAAACTATCCTTACATGTAATTTGAAAAAATAAAACATTAGTAAGGGGGGGGGAAGTGAATGCTGTAAACTAAAAATAAACAAACAGATGAATATTGGGGAAGGAAAAAAAGAAGAGTAATCATCACTTGCCTGAGCAGATGCAAAAACTTCCCAAGTCAGTGCTGTGTACAAATTTGCCCCACTTTCTCCTACTCAGTCAAAACTAAAACCAACATCCACCTTCCTTTCCCAAAACATTGGTCCATTAGTCTGAATACAATGCAAACACCTTTTACCCCTTCATATTCACCCCTGTCTCCATCTCTGTCCAAATCACTCCGGCTTGGCTTCAGCCAATACAGAAGTCAATGACTGGCTATACTATTTGCTCTCTGCCACACCCACCCCAGAGAGGGGAAGGGCCAGGGGCAGGGGCAGACAGCATAGAAGTTTTAGCATGGTCAACTATCACATATGCCAAAGGACAGTTAACAGGGAAGGGATGATTAAAGAACACCTCATCCATTTAACAAATGCAAAACTACTTGCATTTGGATACCATCTTTATAATCATCTTTCAGTTCCCTTTTGTTCTGCCCAATATTAAAAGGCATTCATTCCGTGAACGCACATCAAGCTTGCAGCAAACAAAGAGTCAGAAAGCTGCCAGGATGGGATTAAACCCAGGTACAGATGAGTACAGATAATCCCCATGTAGAGAGCAGGGAGTCAGGGGTGTACAGCCAAGGCTTCCAGCAGCTTTGGGCACTTGCTCTGAATGCAGGGGTTGGAGTTTCTCTAACCTACTGAACCTGGGCCTCCCACCCCCACGACCTATAAATGTTTCCCTAGAGAGTACAGCCCCTCCACTACTCAGGCCACCCACCTGGGCATAATTCATGGTCTCAATGGTGCTGTCATAGGCAGAGCGGAGGGAAGCAAAGTTGATGAGCACGTCGACCTCAGGGTGCTTCTTCATGGCATCTGCCATATTCTTGAAAACAGGGATCAGAATCTCCTTGTGGCCCCAGTAGAATTTCTGCTTGTGGTCCCCACTATGAGAAAAATGGAAGTGGTAAGGGATGGAGTGGACAGGGATGGGGTGGGGATGGACAGGCCCCACAGCACAGCGCCCCCAAGAGGAGCTGGGAACTAACGTAGATGAGACCAGGGCTGTGACCTCCGGGGGGGGGGGGGGGGGG
>NW_020954575.1:17176763-17177424 GCF_900497805.2 Vombatus ursinus | reverse complement strand
AGGAGTGGGGAGCAACTCTTGGCCTTGTCACTTATGACTGAGGGGCCGTGGGCAAGTCCTTTCCCTTCTTTAAGACTGTTGCCTCATCCGCAAAATTAGGAGGTTGGACTAGTTGACCTCAAAGGTCCCTTCCAGCACATCTTTGAACCGATGAACTCCCAATCCAATGGAGGAGCAACAGCTAGCATTCACCTGGAGCTTTAAAAAGGTTTGCAAAGTCTTTAACTTTTATTACCTCCTTGAACTCTCACAACCACCCTGGGAGGGAGGTGCTATTGTTATCCCCATTTGACAGATGAGGAGACTGAGGCTGCAGGCAGGAAACCATTTCCCTTGCCTGTGGGTAGGACAGATCCTTTCCCAGAATGGCTCCCCACAGATATCTCTCTTGTGCAAAGATTTAAGTCAATATAACTCCTATTTATCATGTACTTTAGTCTACAAAGTCTTTCCTCACAAGAACCCCAAGTAAGAGGTGATGGATGATACATATATTGTTATCCCCATTACATGGATGTGGTGTGGTGATTGAGGCTCAGGGAGATTAAATGCTGGTTCAGCATCATGGACCTTATAATTCCCTTTGCCAGGGTACAAGGTACATGCATGTACACATGTATGTGTACACACACACACACACACACACACACACACACACACA
>NW_020954575.1:17137442-17176735 GCF_900497805.2 Vombatus ursinus | reverse complement strand
TCACCACCATCATCTTCCCACTCCACTCCAGGTCTGTTTTAGGCCTTCCTAATGGGGTGACTCACGTGAAAGGATAGACCATGGCAGCCACTGAGGGCTCATCACGGGAACAGATGTAGTCGAAGTCGAGCATGCCCTGCACAGCGCGTGTCTGCATGCCCCAAACGATCGCCTTAGTGTGTCGGCTGAAAAGGGTTGTGGCCTTTCCTACAGTGGCAGAGAGGAGAACAGGACAGAGTACAAGGGCCTGGATCACTAGGGCTCCCACCCTCCGCCCCTGGACTCAGAATCTAAGTGGGTTCTTTTGGGAGTAGAGGGGGAGAGGGAAGAAGGGAGAGCTATCAACATCTCAGAGAGATGCTGAGATAATGTATTAATAGTCGAACTTGACTAATGTTCTACTAAAACCTCATTAACCTGAAGCCAGCCTGAATTCCTGAATGGTCTGAATATAAATAATCTTCTAAAACCTGAGGGTTATTACTTTCAAGCACAACCAGTAACTGGAACAGTGGGAAAGTATTGCTAAATCCTGCTGGACCTGCTTGACTGAAGCGATAAGAATCATTTATATTTGTTGAATTATGTGTATTTGCCAATGGGATGTTGATTCTAAAAGTTTGCTTTCTTTGGTTAAACACTGATCCTCCCTACTTTGTTTATATAACTGGCATGGCAAATCTTGCCCTTCCTCCTAATGTGGAAAAAAAACTCCTAATTTAAAACAAAAATTACTTCCACGTAGTTCAAGTTATGTCTTCTCAGAATTCAAGATAATGGGCATTACCATACTAGACTATGCAGAATCCCTACCATCACTATCGAGTTACTGGGGATTCGGTCAAAAAAAAAGGGGGAAGCCATTTGTTGCGAGGGCAATTAACCCTCGGGGCGTGTCTCTACCTGTTCCCATTCCCCTTCTTTCCACCACTTTCTGGAGGGTTCACTATAACCACTGGGCCACCACCACATGCTCCCTGAGGGGTCCTCAGTAGGTAAGCAGGAAGAGAAGGGGCAGAAGGGAGGGAACATGAGCCCTAAAAAACATCCTTTTTGCTCTCTCATTTCTCCTCTAGCAACACGACTAGCAGAAAGGGGAGCTGGTTACCACCTCATTCCACCAGAGGCATGGCAATAGAGTACGGGTATGTGGACGTGTACACATATGCCCTGAGAGAGTCGCTCTTCATGCGGGTAGGACAGGGGATTGGGGGGAGGTTCTAGGGGGGAACAAGGACTGCTACCATTTAGATGAATCTGATCTTAATCTACTGTAATAAAAGAGACCCAAGAAATGTGGGTGCAGTGGTCAGGGTGCAAGCCACCAGACTTGAATTTCAATCTCACCAAGGCTACTTACTACCTGTGTGGTCTGGCCCAAGATACTTAACCTCTATAGGCCTCAGGTTCCTCATCTATAAAATGATAGCAAGATCTGTGATACGTGATAAATGAGGTATGAAAGGCAGCATCAACCTCACCTCTTGACATCTCTGCAACCCTGCCTTGGAGAAGTGGAATATCAACCTGTTTCCCTAGAGATAAAGGGATCAGGCAGGCAGCCAGCCAGCAACAGGATGTATTTCTTTTCTTTCCTTCTCTCTCTCCTCTCTTTCTTTCTTTCTTGTCCTTGAGGCAGTCGGGGTTAAGTGACTTGCCCAGGGTCACATAGCTAGTAAGTGTCTGAGGCCAAATCTGAACTCACTTCCCCCTGACCCCAGAGTTGGTCTTCTATCCACTGTGCCTCTTAGCTGCCCCTAGATATATGTCTTTATAATCATACCTCATACACTATAACTCTCTTGAGAGAAATGTTGTGGTTACAGACACCCTGAGCCAACCTCAGAGTCACAACACCTTCAAGTCCTGCTTCTGACACATACTGGCTATATGACCCTGGACAAGTCATTTTACCTCTCTCAGGATTATAGACAACACTCTGAGATAAGACTGAAGAGCAGACATCAGTTCTGCATGCAAAGGAAAGAGATTCCCTAGACTTCTAAATCCTAGCTCTAACTCCCAAACAAAAAACACTCTCTTCTATTTCTTCAGGCAACAAATTCATTTGTCCTAGTTATAGCAGGAATCCAGCAGGAACTGCCACATGGGACCAGAGCCAGATCAGTTACAAAGAACTTTAGAGCCAGAAGGGACACAGGAGATCATTGGGTCCCACCTCTGCTCATTCTAGAGATGAGGAGACTAAGGCCCATATGGGGAAGTGAGAGAGTATCAGAGGGATAAGCCTAAACTAGTAACAACTTACAAAATGTAAGGCATGCAAGTGAGAAAAAATACCACTGTCACCAGCCATGCTTGGGCTCTTCACCTTGCTCCCTCAAACTCAGTGGGACTTTCAGACCCCTTGGGGATGGAGGGTCCTAGGAAGCTAGGATTCCCCACATTCTCTTTATTTAAAAAAAAAAAAATCTCCCTAGCTGTGCCCTGGGCATCTATACACACAAAACAAACTTGGTCTCCTAAGGGGTTAAAGGAAAGCAGAAGTCCCAGAAAATGCTCCTCAATCACACCCCATTTCCAACTTTAATGGGAGCAGAGTCTATATGTTGGCTGAAAACAATCCCTGCCCCAGTGGCCTTGGAAGCTGGTATGGACAGCGCCAAGTTGAGGTTCACATGGATTTGTATGGAAAGATTGGGGAGGGGAGTGAGAGGGGGTCACTGAAGGCTCAAGCATCAGCACTGTGATCAGAGAGGTAACAGGCCCAAAAGGTGGCCAGAGGGATGAAGCCATGACTACGCAGCCTGAACTTCCAGCTCCACTTGCAGGTAGACAAACCTAGGAGAAAATGGCTCGCTCACCACTGAGCCTGCCCAAAGACCAACGTCTGCTCTGCTCCAGCCCTTCTTCCTTGCCTACCATGCTCAAAACTTAGCAGGAGACAGGACAGAAACAAAGGGGAAGCTGGGAAATAAGAACGATTTATTTTAATTTTGAAAGATTTTATTTTAGCAAAGGTTCCAGGAACCAGTTAGTGATTTTTTTTCTCTGGTTCTATCTATAAGCTTTGTGAGTGAAGGGCAGGGGCCCCATATGCTTT
Source organism: Vombatus ursinus (assembly GCF_900497805.2). Classification (NCBI taxonomy): domain Eukaryota; kingdom Metazoa; phylum Chordata; class Mammalia; order Diprotodontia; family Vombatidae; genus Vombatus; species Vombatus ursinus. The sequence continues at coordinate 17,173,671 of NW_020954575.1, read as the reverse complement.
AGTAGGGATCCAGGCCTACAACTTATAGGTATTATGATTTGAATTTAATAATATATCCATTTGGATTATTTTCTCTGGGGAAACCCTGCTCGTCGGTATTATCTGGAGGTTTCTCAGGGATCCCACAAATGTCATCTTTCTAATCACATGTTTTGTATCCTAAAGCCAGAGTGACCCAATAGCCAAACCTGCTTTCTATGTCACCCCAACTATCCTATCTAAGGTGATCCTGATATGGTCCTCCTAACTAGGGTGATCTTGATGATGTGAACACACAAAAAAATTATAGACAACTCTCAATTATCCAATTTACGTATCAACCAGGGTACTTAGGACTTGACCTGCCTCCAGAACATTTTCCCTTCTCAGTTCCTACTCCCAAGGACAGGGAAATGAACAAAATCCAAGCACATCCCTATTGCTCCTCGGGAGAGCTAAAAAACCAGGTTGAGGGGATGGAGGATAGGGGAAGGTAGAGACAAGAAGAGTGGGAGACGTGGTCATTTTGGCTATGAATGAGCATTGGACATCACTATGAATTTCATAGTAGAACCTTAACCAGGCTCCCCACTTCCTCCAAAGAATACACGTTAAAAAAATAAAATAAAATAAAATAAAAAATAAAATAATAAAAAAAAAAAGAACACACGTTAAGAGGGAGCTGGATGAATTTCTCAGCTACCATGATGACCTTATTTCTCTACCTCCCAATCCTTTCCTATACATAGAGGAAGGAAAGACACAAAACCATCATCTCAGGCTCCCTTCTCCCTTTAGCAAAAACTGCTTTCATCTCCCTGATTCTCAGTCTCCAACCTCCAAACCCTCTCCTCCTCCTCCTCTTCTGCCGCTCACCCAACTCCACCCCAACCAGGCTCTGCCCTGGTCAGTCACCCAGTTAGAATAGTAGTGTGTTAACATGCTGAGTGAGGAAGAAGAAAAACAGGACTCAAGGAGGAGAGTAAAAGACAGGAGAGATTCCAGACAACACTACAAACCCACCAGAGAGAGAGAGGAAAAAAAAGCACACAGCAAAATGATCAACCACTAACAAGGCCACACATTTAGCTAGCAATGGGCATCCTACCTTTCGGGGATCTTGGACTTGGGACTGAATCTGTCAAAGAGAATTACCAAGGCAACTGAGTGACCCACAGAAGACTCCAAAGAGTCCAAAGATAAGTGCATAGTACTGGAGGGTCAAGGAAAAAAAAGGCTTCCAATTATACCACTGCCATCTTGTCCACTCAGACTACAGCAAGATGGTAGGAAATATATGGGAAAGGGACTAAGGAGGGGCAAAAACCTCTCCAACTCCAACTCAGAATAAATAAGGGAAGGGAAGAGGACAGTGCAAGCTGGGCTTTGAAAAGGACTCACTCAGGTGTGAGCAGAACGTTGGTGGTCCTTCCTTCCTTCATCCTTCCCTATCACCTGGGCTAGGATGAGCAGTCAGAGAATGAATCATTTAAGAAAGGTGAGCAAGGCTGACATTGACCTCTCTGGAGGCTGCCACCTTACCGAGACCCGTCCTCAGAGCAAGCCACACCAGAAATCCTGGACATCCCACCTCCCACCCAAAAACAAAATTATTTAAATTAGGGCAAGTCTGAGATGGGAAACTCACACAAGTGGCAAGAATCAAAATCAGGGAGCCAGCTCTCTGTTTTCCACGTGGGAAAGAGAAGAGAGTCAAAGAGGAATTCTGATTTATATTTTCGACTCATTCTGGCATTTCTGCAACCTCGTCTCCTCCTGTCATCACCTTCATGCGTTCCTCCCTTCAGCACAGAACAAGGAAGGGGGGGATACTAAAGGGTATGATGAGTGAAAAAGAACTATCCTAGACAGCTCTGGACCTTAAACCTTCAGTAAAATCAGTTTTAAAGGCCACAATCATCCCTTATCCACAGTAAACGTCATCCTTTTTTTCCAGTTCCCTCCCCCACATCAACATCCAAACGACTTTTTCTTCCTCTTTACTCAGATAACAAACCAGGGCAGGAAACAGGGAAGGCCTCAGAGGCTCCTCACCACTAAGACAGTCTACCTTGGGTTGCAGCTGGTTTGGCCTTCTTTGCAGGTGCCACATCATCAGCCTTGGATTCAGAAAAAGATGCCGTCCTGCTGGGGGCTGGCGTCTGGTGGGAGAGAGGAAATCTGGGTTACCTCAAAGTCATTGCTGTCCCATGAAGTGCCCCCTGAAAAAAAATCAGGAAGTAAAGACTACCTGGAAAAAAAAAACCAGTTAGGCCCCAGCCCTAAGGAAATCAGAATGCATTCTACCCTATTCTTTTTATTCTCCCTTGCCTGTTAAAAGAGTTAGGAGGAAAACAAGCTGTTACGTTGTGTTTGTCCTTCGTTCTGGAAGAGGACCATGACATCAGGGAGGTGATGACATGACTTGCAACTGACTTTGATTTGAGTAAGGGAGAGCTCTGCAAAGTCACCAGCCTCCTTTTCTCCTCCAAAGCCATCTAGGTCCAGTGGCCAGATATTCATCAGAAGGACTGGAGATGGCCTAGGATGCAAAGGAAGACACTGGCCCTTTTAAGCTAAGGTCTTTTCAGATTCTCACTTTTAAGTGAGGTAACATCCATTCAGTGAATAGACCTCTTTAAGAAGTGAGTCAAGGGATGACCCCTTTAATAAAAAAAAAAAAAAACTGGGAGGGGAAGACCCTCAAGGTTGCTGGTCAAAAGAGAAACAGTTACTATTTGTGTTTGTCCTTCATTCTGGAAGAAGACCATGACCTCAGGGAGATGATGACATGATTTGCCTTTGATTGTGTGAGGGAGGGCTGTGCAAGGTCACCAGCCTTACTTTCTACTCCAGAGCCATCTGGGTCCAGTGGCCAGATATTCATCAGTATGACTAGAGATGGCCCAGAGGAAAACAAGCATAGGGTAAAAGAAGGAAGAGAAAACTGTTATCTACCGAAGAGCTGCCACTGGCATTGAGGAGGAAGTTGGCCGTGTGGGCAGCAGTGGGAGGCTGGTTTGGAATGGGCCGGTATCCTAGGGCCATGCCCACAATGGCAGTCATGTGAGTCTCGGTGCCAAAGACATGGATGGGGATCCCAGTGGTTTTCCCTGGAGTGAGGGAAGAGAGAAAGAGAAAAAAAAATAAGAGTCATGCCTAATTTCATGAGGATCTTTCTTCCCACATTGACCAGAACTTATCCATAACAGAGCTTATAACTGGCAGCCGTATTAATAAAGGCTGATATTCACATAGTCCTTTTTAGGGTTGCAAGGTGCTCTCTTTACTGGCACTAGCATTCACAACAACCTTGGGGGAGGTGGGGAGGAAGGTTGTTGTTGGTACTACACAGGTGTTCTTGTCACCACCTTATAGGAAAGGAAACTGAGGCTCAGGGAGGTGACAGGATCACACAGCTAGTAAACAGGAATCTTCACTCGTTTCACTCTACCGAAATGCCCTACATTGGATACATTTCTAAGCAAGCCCATTTGAGACCATCTACCACTTTTATCAGTTGGTAAGTTACTCAAATAAAAACCAACATTAAAACCAGCTGTTACCAATTCTTGGGGGGAGGAATGTATTCCTTCTTTCTTTTGTAGAGAGCAGGAAAAAGGGCAAAGGGGACAGAACAGCATGAAAAGTCAGTTTTAATTTTCCCTAATTATGTTGCTGGCTGATTATTTTTCTCTCTCCAATCAACAGCAATCAACTCCACGCTGGCAGGGTCCTTGTTTATTTCTGTTGCAATAACCCCTTAAGGTCCTTCCCAGAAGCTCCTACACTCAGTAAAGTGCTCAGTCACACTGACTGAATGAAAGAGGGCCATTAATTTCTTCTTTTCAACAGGATTAAAAAAAAAGTGTTGTATTTTTAATGTAGGTTTGTTTAGGATTGAATAATGCTGTTTGTCATAAGCCTGTCTGTTTCCAGTTGGGAGGGTCATATTTTAGGCAGGGCCCCTCCCTGCCCTCTGAGGGCTCGCCACCTACAACACGTGTTTTTAGTAGGGATCAGTTCACACAAAGCAAACAAACCTAGTCACAAATGGAAGGACAGACCAAGGAAAAATGGGCATTTTGGGGTAGGAGAGGAACAGAGGGCAAAAATTAGCACAAAATTGGAGTGGGGGAAGAAAGTTGAGAAAGGAAGAAACAACAGGAAAGCAGTCACAGAATTTCACGTGTAGGCAGAAGGATACTGGAAAAGGAAGGGGAAACCTAACATATGAAATCGAAAGTTTCAAGGGGTGCTGAGAAGTAAGAGTGAAAAAGGGCCAGAACCCTCAACCTTACCAACTTCTCCCATCACCCGTAAGCCTTCCTGGTAGTTAGGACCACCCCTTCGAACAAAGATGGTGACCTCATGCTCCTTCAGGGGACCTTGGTAATCTCGAATTGCCCGCACGATGCCCTGGAGATCAACAAACAAAGGATAGCACAGGGTCTGATTCCTGTATATATACAACCAGGTTCAAAACAACTGATGTGAGAACTGTTTTAATAGCCTCCAAATGAGTCTCCTTAGGAAGCTAGACATTCATTCTAATGACAATGCTGCCACTGCTTAAAGTGCAATTTGGGGGTGGGGGGAGCACAGAGGGAAAGACTTCATTTAGAATGATCTTCAGAGCCTGTATACAAACCAAAAGGCAAAACCAGTCTCCTTACTTTATGGTCTACCCTTGTTTTTGACCAAAAAGCTAACAAAAACAGGAAAGGAGAGAACAGATGGATGAGAAGGGTCATTAGAGAAAAGCCTAGATAATCTACACATTAGATTGTAAAAGAACCTTAGAAAAATAATTAAAAACAAACAAATCCAATGCTGGCAAGACAGTAGAAAACCCGTCACACTCATTGATTGAGGGTGAAACTGCAAACTTCAAGAATCTTTTTGGATTCTTGGCAGTAAGCAGTAAAAATTACAAAAATAATTGTTGGAAAATGTCATTTAAAAAAAAAGCTATCTGTTCAAAGATTTTTACAGTAGCATTATATGTGATTGCAAAAAACCAACCAAACAAAAAGACCTAGCAGCAACCTAAGTATCTCATTGGTGAAACTGTGGTGCTAATGTGATGGAATATACCACAATGCAATTAAGATGGACAATTATGAGAATATCAAAAGAATCTGAAAAAAGACTTAATGAAATAATAAAAAAATGGGGGGTGGGGAGAAGTAGAATTGGGTACAAATCCAATTACTTTTTATTAGGAAAAGTAAATGAAAATGAATGAACAAAGAATCCTAATGGGAATTCAAAGGGAGTGACTGTAATATGTTATGGTATTTTATGCCCTGAAATTATTTTAATTTAAATGAGAACAGCTACTAAGCAAATTTCCATCATCTGAAGTGATATTAGAATATTAAGTTTAAGTTAAAATATAAAACATCTAATAAAAAACCAAAACAACCACTTTAGGATAACTGAAAACAACGAACAACCAGTCACCAAGGACTTTACACCAACCTGGGTAGGAGGGGCCAGACCCATGACCCTCCATGTGACCAATGGGGGAAACTGAAACCCAGTTAATCAGCAACTTTCTCAGCTGGGTCCTCGGGGAGCCCAATTCCTAATGAAGACTCCATGACCACAGAACCCACTTGAACTACCTTCTAGCTGTCTAGCCTACAGATAATACCCCTGGCCTGCGCCTCAATCCCTAGGACGTACACACACTTACCTTTCCTCCCAGTCACCCCTCCTCCCCAGAAGTTGCTACTACCCACAAGAGTTCCTTACCTTAAAGGTGGCCGCAACATTAGTGAAGTTTGCAATGCTGCCTCCAATGATGAGTATTTTGCCTAAGTTTGAGGTGAGGATAGAAAAGAGATCAGTTTTGGGACAATGACTAGCATGTCACAAACTAACCCCAGTAAAAGAAGAAAGACAAAATCTTTCAGTCCTCCGGTGGTGGGAGGGGCTCCCTGGTATGTACCATTCTCTGAGGCTTGTGTTGGCTACACATTTACTATTGATTATGGTCCTTTTCCCCAGGTGGTGTTTTGTTCTTAAACCACAGAGCACATTAACAACCTACATTAACCACTATTTACTTTTCTAGGAGGGAAGCAGAAATAGCCCAGGCTCTTATTAAGCCTGGACTTGGGCCATCCCTTTCACCCACTGACCAGTTCTTCTGTAACTGACCTCAGAGCCATCAGAGAATACATAAGATGGAAGTGACAACTCCTCCTGGACCTTTCGGGCCCAGAGCTGTAAATGACACACACCATGAAGCAAGAGATTCCAAACTGCAGACAATTCCTCAACTATTATTTCTGATGCAGAAGACTACCCTTTTTAACCAAGTCTGGCATATGAGAATGATGGAACTAGCCTATATTCCTGTCCTGAGCACACACCAATTACAGTGGGCAGGAAAGTCAGCTGGTAATTAAAAAGCAGGCCAAGGGTTAACATGCAGATAACCTACAAGATGGAAAAAAGAGGGGGGCAGAGTGTTCTATCAGGCCCTGGGGGCAGGATCAGATGGAGGCTTTCTTTTGGAGGAGGGCAGGGGGAACCGTCTCACCTTGTGGGTGCTTCTCCCGGGTCATGAGGGAGAGGATGGTCTTGGCATAGTCATAGGTTTGCTGCTCACTGGGGGCTCCTGAGTACTCCCCATAATTAGCCAGTTCCTCTACACCCCCCAAGTCACAGATTGTGTCACTGTGAAAAAAGTGATTGGGGCAAGAAAACGGAGGTTATAGTTCACTTTTAGTTATCCAACCACCAATGGATCAACAAGTGTCTACTAAGTGACCACTACATTGAGGCTCCAGAGACAGTCCTTACCCCCAAGGAACATCCATTCTACTGGAGGTGGACAGCATGAACAAGGGGATTGGATAGGAAAGCTTACAACCTGGGGTTAAACATTAAGTGTAGGCAATCTTACTACAGACAGGGCGCATGGTATAGTGGATAGAGGGCCAAACAGAAGACAAGAAGCTCAAAATCCACCTCAGACACATCTTAGCTACTTGGCCTCTCTCTGCCTACTTTTCCTCCCCTATAAAATGAGGGAGTTGGTCTCAATGACCTCTAAGGTCCCTTCCAGCTCTAAATCTGTGATCTGATGCTCTTATAAACCATCAGTTGATGCTATTTAGGTCAGATAAATAAGAATGGACACTTGTATTGCGCCTTAAAATTTGTGGGTCACTTTAAAGAATTCATCTCATCTGAGCCTCTAAACTCTGTATGGTAGGTGCTATAGGTAGGATCTCCCACTTTACAGGTAAGAAAACTGAGACTCAGAGCAGTGAGGTGACTTACCTATGGCCACACAGCTAGCCAATATCAAAGGCAAGATCTGAACTCAGGACTTCCTAATTCCATAGCCAGTATAATATTATAACATCTTAACATGGAACCACCCCTACAGAGCACTGGCAGGAGGGGAAGGGGGAACTAGCATATGGATGAATGGTTGTGTTATTTTTTTACAGACTTTTATTATTTTTACAGACTGACATTCTCTCTTTTATTAATTTATTTTTAGTTTCCAACATTCACTTTTTTAAGATTTTGAATTCTAAATGTTTCCCTGTTCCCTCCTCCTCCTCCTCCCCAAGACAGCATGCAATCTGATACAGGCTCTACATGGCATTCTCTTTCTGAGCCAGTTACCCGGCACGGTATATTTCAATCCATGTCCAAGAAGACTGACTAGTAACTAAAGCAACAGGTAAAATTAGCCCCAGGAAACAGTTCTAGAGAACACACAGATTTTCCTTGCTTCTGGCTTTAAAACTAATGTATAAAATCTATGCCATGGGCCCTTTCCCAAAGCACTTTGGAGAGGCCCTCTCCTTGCAGCAGGTGGGCAGACATGGTCTCTAAGACATTGTGTCATAGGTCACAACAAGACTGAAGAGAACTAAAAATCTAGAAAAGTGTTCTCATTTGCTGCTTGAGGTTCTAATCCCCACTCTCCAGAGAAGGAAGGGGATAGGTCATGTGGAAAAACACCTTCCTCTCTACCAGTACTTCCCCCTTCCCTAAATTCACCTGTATACAACAGAGGCACCACCTCCAGCCACCATCGTCCAAATCCTTCCCTTGGGGTTAAGCAAGGTCAGCTTCAAGCTCGCCCCACTTTTGGCATCTAAGTCAGCAATGTAGGCTTCCTGGGGGAAATCACAGAATGAATGGTCTCTTCCTGGCCTAGGCAATCTGTCCACAGATGACTTTGCTCCGCTACCCCCAGCCAATCTTTTCCCCCAAACTGGAAGACAATCTAGATACCTCCCTCTCTCAAGAGACACTTGGTACGAGGTCATTAAACTGACTTTGGCAGGGGGAGACTGGGCAGGGCCCCTCATTTCTGAGAGACAAGGTTTTTAAAAGAGAACATTATGCCCTCAGTATCATCATCCTCTGCATCAGGCATCTCTTTGGGCCAAACCTACCAGCTCTCCTTCCTCTGCTGCCTTAATTCCTCCTTCGGCCCATGTCTAGGATGGGACCCTTCCCTTTCCTCTCCGTTTTCGCCCATTCTTATCTCCTACTAACCTCCCACCTCCTCCCTCCCCACCCCCACCCGCTGTTTTTCCCCACCCCCCACCCCCCACCCCCAGAAATCTCCTTTGCTAGCCCCAGACTCTTCCCTCAGCCTAGATGGCCTAATAATGCCTAATCTCAAGGTAAAGACTTTTAAAGGTGGTAGGGGTGGTGGCAAGAGGTCAATTAACATTCTGAAAGAGCAGCCAGAGCCGCCTTCTGATTCAGCTCAGAGGGAAATGGTTGGAAGACAGCAAAGAACAGAAGCCATCCAATCAAGTTAAAAGCCTGAACCTAGGGAGGTAGATTGAGAAGAACATTTAAAAGGATTTCTGGCCAGGATACAAAGGCTTTGCAGATATTCATCTCCCACTGCCAACTCTGTCTGAGGGTGTTTTAAGAAAATTAAATCAAACTCATCATTCTTTTCTTGGCTGAGACTGCCAAGGGAGCCTGGGCTTCAGCAATCTATCTCCCTTGATGAAGAGCAGAGAATGACAGACTCCCCTCATTCTGCCCTCACCCCTGCCCTGCCCCATATAGCACTCAAACACATACCCTTACCCTCCCTCCATGTCTGCATTATCTACAAGATTCCCTTGATTACCAAATAACCAAGCCTCTACCCTGTCATTGAGCAATGCTCTATAGGGATAGGTGGAAAGGATAAGAGGAGAGGGGTGGGAGGGTGGGGGAATGGGGTTCTACCTCTGGATAAGCTTCCCGCCCAAAGGGGGGAGGAAATTCCAGGTCTCCCCATTTCACTTTGCAGATGTAGTCAGCTGTGGCATCAATCTTGGCAGCTAAGTCCAGGATATAGACGCCATCCTTTGTCACAACTGGGGAAAGAAGAGTAGTCAGGCAGGAGTCCACCCCAGGGCCCTTGGGAGACCTACCTACCCTCCCCCTTCTCTTGTGTCCCCTGAAGCTCCCCCTCACAGCCATGGGCCTTAATCTGATGATTCCCTAGACCCCAAAAGAACGCAGGCTAGGTTCCAAGGAAAGCATGCTTCAGAAAAATGAGTTGTTGGTTCATTTTTGATTGGTCTGGAAGGCTGGTTTACCCTCTTAAGAATCAATGATCCTACCTATAGCAGGGCTTTCAAGGCAATGTTCTTTTTCTTGCTTTAATATAAATTGCCAACTCTATCCATTGTTCTCCCCATCCCACTCCTCCCTAAAAAGAAATGCAATTGTGTCCCAGCTACACATTTCTGCAGCTACATTCAGCTCATTAGCATCCCTGAACACAGCAGGTGTTCTTAACCTGGGGTCAGAGAACTTGTTTCTTTGCTTAAAAACTACTTTGATCATTGTATTTCAATATGGTTGGTTTCCTTTGTAATCCTACGTGTTTTGTTGGATGAATCAAAAAATACTATTCTGATAAGGGGTCCAAAGGCTTCCTTAGACTATCATAGGAATCTGGGCCACCCCCTACAAATGTAAAAACCCCTAACTTGGAGCTAAAAGGGACCAGAGACATCATCTAATCCAACCCCAGCATTTTTCAAGTGAGAAAACTGAAGCACAGAGCTTAAGTAACTTATCAAAGGCCACACAGTGAAGTAACTGGTGGAACCAGGATTTGAATGCAATGTCTGACTAGTAATCAAGCTCACTTTCCACTGTACCCCATGGCCTAGGACCTCCCAAAAGGGAGAAGCCAGCTCCAGGATAAGGGAGTAGCCTGTTTTCCTGCTGGAGGAGGACAGAACCAAGCTCCCTGCCATCCCTTCTCCCAAATGTCAGGGTTAATTTAACTCTGGCTCAGAACAAATCCACCTCTTTTTTTTCCCTCTCCCACCCCCAGCCCCCAGGGTCCATTTGGATAATTAAGTTGGCTAGAGATTCCTCCTTCCACTCGTTAAAAAGAATGCCAAATCAGCCGTGCTCAGAGCAAATGATTTTACTTCCTGGCTTTCTGGACTTTGTACCAAGCAGCAGCGGCCAAAGGCGCCTGAGCCTCCCTCCTCCCCCCACTCCAGGCTGCCAAACCAAAGGGCCGTGTCACAGCCTGACTCACTGGCTCATTCTGAAGTGTGTCAATGATTGACTAACTCATCAGGAACAGTGCTGGGGTGTGTGTTCTGGGAAGGGAAGGGAAAGAAGGTGTCTGAGGACACAAAACTAGCAGAAGGAAGGTGCTTTTGAAGGGCTAGGATAAAGCAGAGGCAGGTCCTGGCAGGAAGACACTGACCTGAAGGGCAACAGAAAGGACCCATGCAGATGTCAACAATAACATTCACCAAGGCAAGGAATTCAAAATGTGGAACAGGCTAGAGAGATCGCCAGTCCTGAAAGACCAAGGGTCAACTCGAGAAGGCTTAGACCAGGGGTTCTTAACCCTTTTTGGGGGGGGGGATCACGGACCCCTTCAGCTAACTGGTAAAGCCTAAGGACCTCCTTCCCAGAACAATGTTTTTAAATGCATAGCACAAAACACAGAGGAGTACAAAGGAAGCCAATAATACTGAAATACAATTATTAACATATTTTAGAAGCAAATTCAGGGGTCTTAAGTAAGGACTTCCCCCTCCCAGACTCTGGATGTCCTACCTGGAGACTGAAGCATCTCCTTCCTTCCTTTCCTCCCTACCTACTCCTAATGCACACCTGCTACCAAGGGCAGCTACTCTGGCAAAATCCAACAGGAGGCTGCAGCTACAGCTTCCATTTTCTCCCCACCTCTCCCTCCTTCCCATGTGGCAGATCCACATTACCAAGGGGGTTGATCTCAAGGTAGGTGAAGTAGAGGTCTTCATAGAGGTTGAAGAGTCCTGAAATAAAGCTGGCCAAGATCCTGAGTTGAGAGAAACAGAGTCATCCATGAGGGGAGATCTCTCAGCTTAGAGGGAGGGGAGGGAGGAAAGGGAGACATACACACTCTCAGCTTCAATTCCCTGATGCTTAGACCCAGCTCAACCCTGTCTGCTCCCTGCAAAATGGTTCATCTCAGAGGCTCTGTCTGTCTTAGCACCTGTCCTTGGGGCACTGAGGCAGAAAGGAGCTGTCAGACAAGGAGAGGGCATAACTGGCAGATGATGAATATTTTTCTCTTTGACTCAATCCTCTCCCAGATGGGAAGACAGCTTCTGTCTGCCTTGGATTTTGCTGCATGACGTCATCTCTCACTGCCCCATAGGTTAAAGGGCCTAACTGCTTTTTTTCTCCTTTCCAAGAAAATTTAGGATCCTAGGATAAAAGAATATGGACTGGATTGTCTCCACTACCCTCTCTGTCCCATGTTCCCCCTGCACATCCCCCCTAACCCCATAATAAATCAAGGCTTGGGTGTCACACTAATGTCACTGGGGATTAGGGGTATCTCAGATAAAAACAGAGCCCTTCTAGACTGCTCCTTCCCATAAGGACCAAGTTGGATGCACTACTTCTCCCTGGGATCACCTTGCCTCTCCCCTCACCACCCTAGAGGGGTCACTCCTTTGCCCACACTCAACTCTTTCTTGCTCTCAGGGACATGAGTCAGCAGATGTTGCTTGATGTCAGTAGGGTGCAGTTTCTCATTTACTCCAACCAGCAGCTTCTGGGCACTGGTGTCAACATCCCCAACGTCCATCCCACCCTCATGATGGAACAGGACATAGTCCCCTTCTCGAGTGGCATAGATGCAGACGTAGAACTCTTCGGCCTGGGAGGTTGGGCAAACAATTAGGCAGGAACTAACAACCCCAGAGAAACAGGAAAGGCAAGAACTGCAGGAGTCAGCCCTGGGCTCTGCATGATACCCAAGGTGCCACTAGATGTAAGCCTAACTTCTAAAAACAGGGGGACGAGACTGTTCACCCATGGAATGCTGGCTTAACATCTTTCCCTGTAAAAGCACATACACAAGGGGGATGCCTGTTATCTCCAGACACAGCAGAACAGTTTAACCCGATCCAGCATGGACCCAGTTCCACATGTTGGACAATAGGAAGTTCACTTTGTCTTCAGGCCTTAGTTCCTCCCATCTGGCAAGTTATATTCATTTTCTCACTCCCTCTTCTCCCCCTTAACCCACTTCTCCAGGCTCCAGTTCCCAAATCTAACTGCTTTTCTATCAGTCTGATTTTCCCTTTAAACACCTTGCAAGTCAACAAAAACAAAGGGACAAAAGGAGTGGGGAAAAGAAGAATGCTAGGGGTGTTTCTGGACGCACAGGGCCTGGCACATAGTAGGTGCTTCTATCTGTAGAAACTATCTCTCCTTCAAGATAAATTCCTCGTGGACAGGAATTTTCACTTTTGTCTCTTTATCTGTACTTAATACAATTCTTGGCAACACATTTAGTAAATACTTTACTGATTGTTTGATGAATAAATATTTGTCAACGGGTTAGTTGATACACACCTGAGTGTGAGGGACAAAGGGTTCGATGAGGAAATTCTTAAGGATGCCCTTGGCCTTGCCAATCTGGAAAAAAAACAAAGGTAGAAGCTGAATATGGAACAAATCTTATCTTGGGAGCTGAGGGTAAGCAATCTCTCATTGCTTCCCGTTTAGAAGGTCAGGACCACTGAGACAGAACCTGCCCCTGGGCTCTAACCCGTGGCAACAGGAGCTAGAGGGATAGGGATATCTGGGCTTAAGGAGATCTTCCTAGATCATCACACACTTCCCCTGCCGCCACACCAGCCTGAACCTGCCCCTGGCAAACATAGGGGGAGGTTTCTCCTATGCAGTGAGGTTTATAGAGACGGAACCTACATGAGCCTTCCATGACTTCTCCATACCACCTCTGAAGAATAGCATGTAATGACTAGATCCACCACATCTGCTTCCCAAAATGGGGGGTAGGGAGAAGAAATAAGAGTTTATTTGGGTAGAATAAAGAGCCAACTTGCTGCCCAAGGGTAGTGAGGTAATACACAATGGAGGAAGGAAAAGGAGATAAATCAGGACACTTAAAAAGCTTTTTGACACTGACCCTCCTGGGGAGTTAGGGGGAACCACACAGAGCTAATCAGTCTGACTGAGGCATTGGCAGACTGCTCCCTCCTTCAGACACGGCTTATCCCCTTGTCCCCTGACTTAATTCCATGCGTCACCGCTGAGTCAGGGACCCAGACAGGGATCCATCACAGCTCCCGCCTAGCCAGACGGCTGCCCAGATGCCCCCCTCCCTGACTGGAGGGGGAAGAAGATGACAGCATCCCCAGGGATGCGTTATTTCCCTTCTACAAAAACACAAACACACACCCAGTCTTCAGTCCCCAAAGGCAAGGACATTCAGAAGTTGGGGAAGGAAAAAATATATATAACTTTATTAGTCCCCCATCTGAAACCCTGGGAAATTGTTCTGAGGGGTTCCCATTTAAAAAAAAAAAAAAGGAAGAAGCTCATCCCTTCCTCCACTCTCCCCTTTCCAAACCTTATCTCTGAACCATCTTCCTCCTTCCTTAACCCCCTGTGCACCTGATGCAAAAAATATGTCATTATTCCCCTCCTACCCACCACCCACAATATCCGAGCTTTGTGTGGTCCTGCCACAGTAAAATCAGGTATAGGGAAAAAAAAAACCAAACCACCATTGATGCTATTCCAAATCCTAGGAGAGAAAATGAGAAACTCCTGTTCTTGAGCTTAAACCATAGATTAATTATCCCTTTATTCCCTCTCACCTTAGCTAACATTTGCTTTGGCTCTGCTGTCTACAGTCAAAACAAGCTTTTCACACAGGTAGTCATCACTACTGGCTCAGCCTCATCTACACTGCTTACCAGGACACTGTGCCCTCTGATAGCCATGTTAACAGAGGATATCTCTAACAGGAATCTCACAAATGATTTCGGGATGTATGTAATAGTTACTCTTGCATCATCTCTACCACAGTAACTGATGGGTTGGTACGCCATGAGCCTACACTATGAGGGTAGTAAAAGGCAGAGGGGGCCCAAGGAAGCCTGAGTACCATTCAATACAGATGTAATCCAGACCTAAATAAGTTTGGTCCAAATGCCAGCATATGTGGCCCAACCCTGGGTCCCCTAGAGAGTTCAATTTCTTTCCTTCGACACTCACCGTGATCTCTTTTCCAAGCCTGGTCTTCAGCCAGGACTTGACACCATCTAAGTTGAGGTTGACTCCAACCAGGCCTAGCTTCCCTCGACGCTTGATCAGCTGATCTGGCTTGACCACCAATTGCTGAAAGAAGGGGACAGAGAGAGGAAGAGAACAAGAATTTATTAAACACTTACTATGTGCTGGGCCCTGCACTAAGCACTTCACAAATATTATTTCATTTGATCTTCACAATCACCCTGGAAGGTAGGTGTTATTAAGACCCCCATTTTACAAATGAGGAAACTGAGGCAGGTAGAGGTTAAGTGACTTGCCCAGAGTCACACAACTAGTAAGTGTCTGAGGCTGGATTTGAACCTAGGTCTTCCTGACTCCAGGTCCAGCGCTCTATCCACTGTACCACCAAGTTGCCTCATCGGGAGAGAATAGAGACTTCGGTCCCAAAAGATCTTAGATTCTCCCCTCTGGTTATCCCAATCTTGTGCGACTCTCAACACCTAGCTCTAATTCCCAGCCCTACCAGACACCATCTCAACTGCTCCACTCCAATGGAACACCTGGCTTGCCTGCCATCTTGCTTCTGTTTTCCACCTTAGCCTTTGCACTGGTCCTTCTCTCATGCCTTTCCTCATCCCCATATCTTGGAACCCTTAGTTCCCTTTAAGGCTCAGCTCAAATCTGCCTCCTTCAAGGTATACCTCCTATCCCCTCCCCAACTCCCTCCCAACATCACTGTGCATGTATTTTGTGCACATATGCTCTGCATGTACGTATCTGTCACCATATCATATCTCTCCCCCTCAATAGAACCTGGGCACCTTGAGGGTAGAGACCATCATTTTTGTATTTGTATCTGCTGCATGAAGCACAGGGCCTGGAACAGAGCAGAGCTTGTGGATTCATTGGTTCAGACCAGCTTCACCCTTTCTAACCGCAACACCTGTGGACACAGCACAGTATAGACTGCTATCTAATAATAATTATTCGATGATGTGTCAGTATCATCTCCCTAACAAGGCTGCTTTCCTATCCTACCGCCACCCACCTCCCACCCCCAATACAGAGGTCTAGTAGGCAGCTGACCTGGCTAATGAGCCAGGGGTGGTCCTGCAGCAGGTGGCACCAGTCGGTGTCAGGGGTGACCCGAGCATACTTGAATCGGTTCTGGATCGCTGATGTGGTACAGATGTACTTGTAGAGAAGCTCTTTCCCCGTCTGTTCCGATATTGCCTTGGCTGACATGGCTGTAAGAGGGACAGACACTGCCTGCCCAAGAGAAGGCCCCCAGTCAGAAGAGGCAGCAAAGAGAGAACCTACCTTAATCTCTCCCTCATCCCCAAACCTCCCTAGTCTCATGGCTTGGGACTCCCAGATAAAGACCCTTGTTTAGTTCCAGCTGGGTAGAGTCATTCGTCATTAAGGTTCCAACTCCCCCCTCCAAACACACCAGAACAGATGATCTCAGCATCTCTCACAGAAAAGCAGAAAAAGGCTCCAAGGGGGATAAAGTGGAATTTTCCCTGATACTAGGGAAGGATAAAAGATGCCAGAAGAACAAAACCATGGAAGAAGTCAGGAATAGCTCTTTCTCTGATGAACTAATTTCAGCTCTGCTTTCATGCCAGGCTGGCAATGTATTTTAACAGAAAGAAACTCTACGTTCCTACCACGTTTTATGGATGATGGGGAGGGGGTGTGAGAAAGAGCAGCTAGCTGTTTTTTTGTGTGTCCTGGTCTGGTGAAACCTGTCGACACCTTCCTGTTCTTAAGTATAAAACCTAAAATACACAAGATTACAAGGGAACTCACTTACATGGAAATACAGTTCTCAAAATATTAAATAATTAAGTTCACAGAACCCGGGTTAAGAACTCTTGAGCTAAGGAGGTTCAGATACAACACAGAGGAAACTCCTGTGACCCCAAGTTACCCAGCATGCACACACAGCTCCCCAATTTCTAATGCACCCAACCAGAACTGCACAATCCCCTTCTAGATTTCTCTCTGAATCCCTAACCACAATTTTGACCTCACTCCCCTCTAACTCTACTCCCCAAAGAAGCTACATCTATTACCCCAGGACTCTGGACAAGCTAAGGTCTTTGCTCACTGTCAGAGCCAAGTATTTGTGGGCTGGCAATAAGGACTGAGGTAGGCCAGTAGCTTCCAAAACATATTACCAAATCAGACCCTCCCTCCAGAATATTCCTATCATACTGAGGAGGAGACCAGTGGGCCTGGCAGACCAATGAGCCTATTGGCCTCCCAGGCAGTTCATTTAGCTGTAGTAATTGTGCATTTCAGGAACTCCACACGTACCAGTCACTCCTAAACTAACTAATTCTACCACCAACTATGTGTCCACAAGGCACCTCTGTGGGCCTCATTTTCCCCAGATGTAAAACAAGGGTGGGTTGGACCAGACAATCTCTAAGGCTCTAAACAAATGATTATTTCAGCTGGGCACCTGGGGACCCTACAGAAGGAGACTCCCTGACATTGGGAGAACCAAGTGAATTTTTATTAATTTATTTTTAGGAACCCCAAATCCTAGCATCCTCTTGACACACCAGGAAACAAACAAAACCCTGAGGAGGATTTCTCCTTCCACCTACCTACCCACCCTCCCTCCCTTGTCCAATCCTGTCCTCCCACAAGATAGCAGGAGTAACAGGTTGGGGAAAGGGAGGGAGAGGCCAATGGAGAAAGAAAAAAAGATGAAGGAGGAGGGGGGAACATATAGTCAGAATTTCTGCCATGCCTGGATAAGTGAAATTACAAAGAAAACAAGGCTTTCTTCCCTTGGACACATAAAGATCAGGAAAGGCAATGCTATGTTTGTTGGGGAAAATGTCAAGGTTAGTGGCTTCTGGCCAGTGTTCATCTGGGTTTTTGTAGGTCTTGCCATGTGTGGAATTTTGTTCCCATCCAGGGATCAGAAGTGAAGCATGTTAATGAGAGAGGCTCTTGTCTGAAAGTCAGACAATCCAGCCCCCATCCCCTTGTCTTCTCCCTTCTCCACTTACGGAGGATGTATAGCTTTCCTCCTCCCCGCATCCTTTTAAATTTTATTTTGTTTGATTGAAATCTTTTTTTACTTCACATGTCTGAATATATTATACCCTTTCCCGACCTAGAGAATCATCTTTCTTATCTATAGGACACCCAGAGACTCCTCCCTCAAAAAACACACTTCTGCAATAGAGGGAGTCTATAAAATGGGTGTAATCAGATTGAGCTCTCAATGCTACAGAAAAGACCCAATAGGTATGGCAGTGAGAGCAACTGGAGGCCTTTTCATTTTTGCAACTGCCTTGTGTCCCTAGCCGCTTCTTCCTAATTTGGGGCTGATTCTTCTGACTTCCCAGACCAGCACCCCCCACTCCAACCCCACCTCCACCTACCCCAGTTCTCAAAGACAATTTCCCAACCTTCTTGACTCTGGGACCAGAAAAACTGGTCTTGAAACAGAATGGGACACACCTTACTTTTTCCCCTTAAATAAAGCTGGGGCAGACAAATGCCATGGTAGAGATGGAGGTGGAAAGTTCATTCTATAGTCCCTTCTCACTCCCCATCCCCAAGATCAATTTAGATAATATGTCCTTGTAACACCGTCACAGATGCCCCAACATCTCAGACCTACCTAAGTGCCAATTAGGGGTAGAAGAGTAGAGAGCAAAATGCAACCACTTGGGAAATACTTTAGAATTCTGGCATTCTAACCCCCTCCCTCAAATAATTTCCATTAACAAAACTGTAGTGGAGAAGACGAAGAGGATCTGTTTGCTAAAAATTAATGGGTTTTGGTGACTGGGACTCAAAGAAAAAGGAAAAAAAAAACCACACTGAATAAATAACAGATGGCAAGAAGAAATTACCAGTCACCAAGGACATCCTTCAGACAATGAGGAAAGGTGCTCACGCAACTAAGAGAGGAGAGGGGCCAATAAGTCATCTCCTATGGATCATACCCCATTCTTCCACCAAACCCAATCATGATTATGAATCTCTGATCCTCAAATAATATCCTCAGCAAAGATCTATAGGTCAGAGCCTGCCCTGCTTCCCAGGCAAATCCCAGATCTGAGATCAGATACCTAAAGGGACATTTCAGGAGGAGAAACACAAATTAGATGGTACTGTGGGGAGCTGTATTTACACTCATGGCATTTTTTCCAAAGGCTAGGTCCTTCCAGACTGAGACAGGGAGTCTGCTGGTTAGAGTAGTACAGAAGCTGGTGTTCATTCACTCACTGTCCACAGGTAAGGCAAACCCAACCAAGTGCGAGGCCAACGTACTTTAAAACCCAGAATCTTAAAGTCAGAAGAAGGGATTAACTGACTCTTTGTATCTTGCCAGGGCTGAAGGGCCTATGTTAAATAAGTTCACCAACCACAGCTGAAGCCACTAGAGAGCTTCAGCCAACTATCTAGGAAATTGAATTTTCAATTTCAACTGAATTTCAATTTCAGGTTGGGCATGGGGGGTGGGGATAGAGTTAGTGGTTCAGATGATTCACCACTAAAGCCCCAGGAATCTATCACTGCTGACAAAGAAAAGTATTGGCTAATAAACAGAGGGGTGATTTATAGACCAGTCAGGGTAAAAGGCTATACTCATTTTTATGTAAAAGGATGAATAACAGGAGAATTAACATCTACTCCTCACCAAGGATCCTAGCAAATTAAAGTTCAGAGGCATCTTATGTTAAGACAGAAGGAGGGACCCCACAGCCCAGTTCCGCATCTAGACAAGTATCAGCTCTCCAAAGTATAGCAGTCACAGAGAAAAACAGGACAGCCAGCAGAAGGTACAGGATAAGAAATGAGGAGGAAGCCCTGAAAAGGTCTTTTCTTTGAGTGTGACTTGACAGAAGGATATTACCCTCCATTTTATCCTACAAAAGAAATCTTAACGGGGTTTTTGACGACAAGCCTGAAACAGAACTAGTAGCAGTCCATTTCAGGGTCCCCTTTTGAGGGCCTAATACATGGGACATTATATATGAGTGTGTATTATGT
This sequence comes from Vombatus ursinus, assembly GCF_900497805.2. Taxonomy (NCBI): domain Eukaryota; kingdom Metazoa; phylum Chordata; class Mammalia; order Diprotodontia; family Vombatidae; genus Vombatus; species Vombatus ursinus. The sequence continues at coordinate 17,154,117 of NW_020954575.1, read as the reverse complement.
GGTGTGTGAGACACCCAAATTAGTTGAAAAACCCTTATTGCCTCTCCTTCTCCCCTAAACTAGTATCACCCCAAGGACCCTAAGGCCTTTCCTGAGATCTTAAAGCCTATCCCACTGTCACTGGGGATCCCCTATGACTGGGGCCTTCTAAGAGAAGTGCCAGGCTTGACAACGTAATGAGATTCACCAGGAGGTGGGTGTGCCTCTCTCTAACTCACCAATACAGAAGGGACTGGGAAAGGGAGCTAAAGCTTAGTCTAAATTAAAAGTAAGGGGGTTGGAATCACGTTAAAAGGTGTCAGAAATAAGAACCCTCAATCCCCTCCCAATTGCTTGCCTTTTTTTTAAATTTTTTTTAAACCCTTGCCTTACATCCAAACGCTCAGATTCAACCTGGTCATTGGTACTACCTTCCAAAGAGTGATTCACGTGGAGTGGAGAGCCCAGAACTCCTAAGTGGTATACTGTGCTAGCCAATATTTTGGGAGGGGAGGTGAGTTCAGAGAAGAGTCTGGATCCCCACCAGCCATGCCCTTTCCTTCTTCTCCAACCAGACCAGAGGAAGAAGAGGAGGAGGGGATGGGAGTGGGGGGAGGTCCTCCAGTCATTCCGACCATCTGGATGGATACAGCAGCCCGGACGAGATGGCCTCACGTTAACACCTAATCCCCGCACCGCCCCCCCCGGCTCCGCCCATTCCAGCCCAAGAAGACCCCACCTCCCAATGTCCTTTCCCACAAACCAAGACCTGGGAGAACTCCGGGACAACACGCGGGAGTCACAGAACCGCGCCCACTTGCCATCCCCTACTACCCCTTACTGGCCTAAGTGGGGCTCGAACCCCTAAACCCACGCTGGAGGGGGAGGGTGGTAAAGATCACCGGGTGTGGCGGGGAAGTTCTCTGGGCTTGCTCGAGCTGACCGCGCTTTTCCCATTTCCTTTCCTCCAGGGTTGGGCCGGCTCCGTGTGCCCGGCTCCCTGGGTGTGGAGGCGGGGAAGGGAGGGGTGGAGCCTCGGCTGGGAACAAAACCGGGTAGCGACAGGTGCCACGGAAGCGCGGATGGGGGGGCAGAGGCGGGAAGAAAGGCAAACACCACCTCCGAGAGGACCCTGGCAAAGTCCAGAGTCGCGACTGCGCGCGCGTATGCGCGGATGGCCGGCTTGATGGGGGAGGGGGTCAGTGTGCAGACCATGGCAGCGGATCATGCAAAGATGACCAGAGAAAGGCGATTTCGAGCTCCGAGCAAGCTAACTTCCAGGGCGAAGGGGCCCAGGCGCCGGGTCCACACGATGCGACCGTCGTAGGGCTAAAGGGAAGGGGGGGATGCGGGCGGGCTGGGAAAGGGATCCCTGCCGCGGCCCACGCGGCCGCCCGCAACTCACCTCTCTGCGGCCGCCTGTCGGTATTAGTCCCTCCGAAGGCCTAGTTGCAACCACTAGTCCGCCTGCTCGCCCCTAGGACCTTGTGCCTTCAGCTGCCGCCCCAGCCCCGGCTTTTGTCCGGGGTCTAGCCAAGCCCCTCCCCCCCACCCCCTTCCATCTGCTCATGGCTGGGGGATCCCGGGGATTGGCCACACGTGTCTCCTAGCCTGTTCCTGAGGCTTTCTTCCCATTCGCTGCCCGGCTGTGGCCCCGCCCACGGGGGCAGGCCTGAGGGTTGCTGGGATTTGTAGTCCTGTTTTCCCCGCCGGCCAGGCCGAGAAGCCTCCGCTCCTCGCTCCGCCCCTCCCAACTTCGGTCCCGCCTTCGCCTTTCCTGACCTCACAGACGCTCCCTCCTTCTCCTCACGTCACCGAACAGTCCTGCGCCTCCGCCCTCCCTCTCTCCCCTCCTCGGGGGCGGGGCCATTGGTGGGGAGATGGGCAGGGACGGCTCTCGGAGGATAGGGTGCCACGTGTGGGGGCGGTGGGCTCTGGCCTGATCCCTGGGCGGGGCGAGTAGCCATGGTGATCCTACCCGTGGGCAGGGGGAGAAGGGGTGAAGGGGTCCCAATTGGGGCTGGTCCAGCTTTGGAGGCCCAGCGTCCCTCCCACGACTGGATCCAGCCGGCTTTAATGTCCTCATGTCCTGGGCTTGTCTAGCAAATAGTGAGTCCCATTGGCTTATTGGGTAAGGCTGCAAGGAACAGCTGCAGTCAGGTCAGACCTTTCCACGTAGGGTGGAGTAAGGGGAGGGAATTCTGGCAGCATCCGTGCTGGAGGGGGTGATGGGGCCGTGAGGAGTCTTAAGACACAGCTTTCCCCTTCCCCTTCTTCTGCCACCCCTTCTAGGAAGGCGAGTGGGCAGAAGAGTCCAGCTAGACAAAAAAAGGAACCTTGAGCATTAAGCCTTTCAAGGGTAGCGATATGGGGAGGAGGGGGAATCTTACTTAATCTAACCTAGTGCCCAGCACTAGAATCTACTGATTTCTTATATATATGTGTGTGTAGATATATATATATATATATATATATATATCTACACATACACATACACATACACATACATATACATATATATGTATACATATATTTTTAAAAGGCTTTTGATAAATGTAAGACTAGTTGTCTTTGTTCTCTTAACAAGGTGCCAATAAGCATGTTCAAACCAGAGTTTTCAAAGCTTGAAGGTGGAGAAGTTTGTGGTACCACAAAGAAGTGGCTGAAATTATTGGGTATTTTCCAGTATAGCTCCTGCATAAATTCATTCCATTTTTGGCAAAAACATATTTCTAATTGAAGTCACCAAATGCAAGAGTAACGGGTCAAATTTGTTCTGCATTGAATGCAGAAGCCCATTCATTAATGTACTGTAGGTAAACAAGGTCAAGTTGGAGTCGTCCCTGTTGAATAGGGCACCATCACCTTCAGTTGGCACTGGCTTCTGTTTGGTTGGACTGTGTTGAGCAGCTTGTTGATTTTGAAGGGTGTAAACTCAAAGTTAAACAAAGTATCATAAGATCTGTTGTATTTCTCAACAGCGTTGTTTTTAAGTATAATGTAATAAGCTAATTTTCAAAATAAAAAAACTGCAACTTGTAAAAATGGAAATAACTCAAAAATTATAGATGATTCATTGACATTTTCAACAATTACACTTATATTGTGTAAAGTATCTCAAAAATTGTAGTGACTTTTGTTTTTTTTTAAAGGTGGGCATTGCTATATAAAGTCTGGAAACTACTGCTCTATAGGGGGAGAAGTAAACTCATCAAACTCATTCTGGGAGAGTCCCCTGGTCAGATCCCTCTTATGTAATGTTTGTTGAATAAAATTCAAATGGGAGCTTTAGGATCATCTCATCTAAATCTCCGATTTATGTGGCCTCAAGAAGGATGTCTCTCATTTAGGAGAAGATACTACCATCAAAGGATCATAGGTTTAGATCCGGAAAGAATTTTAAAGGTCATCTGGTCTAACCCTTTCATTTTGTAGATAAAAAACTGAGACCCAAAGTGGTTAAATGAGTTTCCTAAGATCACACGAATAATAAATGACAAAAGTAACAATCAAACTCACATCCTCAAAGACCAATGTACTTTCTACTGCACCAAAACTACTTCACTAGGGCTCCCTTGTCCTCCCCCTCTTCCTGTGTCTCTCCCCTGCTTTCATGACCCCAGGAAGCTGTGGAGCCCAGAACTGAAATTCAATGGCCAGCTCAACGGAGTCAGCCCAGGCTTCCAAAGCATTGGCATGTTTCCATCCTCCCTCTCTCCTCAGCTGCCAAGGCCCCAGACAGCAAGTTTTGCAATAGTTCCCAAGAGTAAACAGTTGCCCTAGGCCATCCTCTATCCAGTTTCAAGTCAGGCCGGTAGCAGGTGGACAAGGCCCCTCTTTACCCTTCCAGCCCACACTCTAGACAGCTGCATTATTGGTGATGTCATTATCATTCTCCAAAAGATCTTCTTTAATCAAATCCTTTTAGAATATGCGCCTTCCCATACCCCTGTTCTTCCTGTCAAAACCAACTATAGAGATAAAAAGGGAAATGTGGGAAGGCCAGAAAGATGCTTTGCCTCTATACATATATATCTTGGAGCTCCTCTCCAAAAAGAGATGCTCTGCTCTTCTCTTTTTAAAACAGTATATTTCTAACCATGATGTCCATTGCCGTTCCTCTCCTTTCTCCTTTCCCATTACCTTAGTATAGGTCCTCATTACCATCCTCTTTGGACAATTTCAAGAGTCTCCTAAACGGTCTCCTCATATCCATTCTTTTCTTTCCCTTGGCCCAAAATGCTCTTTTATCCAGATGTAGGAATAATTTTATTTTCAACTATATCATTCCTCTGATACAAAAAAGCTTTAGCTTGTCACCTACTGAGCAGTATTCAAACTGCTTTGCTTGGCATTCAAAGCCCTCCACAACTGATACTAGTCTGCCTTTCCAGCCTTACCCCATGATCATACCCCTTTAGTCACTTTGTGCCACACTGCTTTAACCTGTACTCCTATTTCCAAGCTGATGCTCTTGCTATTCCAGATACCTGGAATACACTGCCCTGCTCTTCACCTATTAAATTCCTACCATCCTTTAAAGCTCAGCTTAAGTGCTACTACTTTCATGAAGCGCTTCCCAAGTCCTCACCTCTGGTTTGTAGGTAAGGACTTTCCTCCTCGCACTTCACATTGCATTTTTCTTTGTATTTCTCTAATGCCTTATCATTTGATGTACATTCTAATTATCTGTGTTTGTGTCTCATCTCTCTACTAGACAGGAAGATCTAGGATGGTAGAAACTATATAACAACAAAATTTGGGATCTTTCCCAATGATTGATAAAAGGATCTAATGTTCAGCCTTCTTTTTTGAAGAGGACGAATGACATAATGATGTGATGGGTGATGTCTTTGTCTTTCAACTGAATTGGATTTAAGTGAGGCAGAGTTGTACAACATTGTCAACCTCAGTCTTTCTTCCAGAGTCATTGAAGTTCAGTGGTAGGACAAAAGTCAAGACAACTGGCAAGGGTCTCGGGTGTAATGGATGATCCACAAGGCCTGCTTCAGCTGCCTTCTTGGCCATTGGAAGAAATTGTTCTCATTCACCATTTCCACCAGGGGCAGTCTTCACATGCTTGGGGTAGACATCCCCCTAACTTATCAATGTGTTTGAGGCATGTTGGTTATGCTCAATAAAAGTTTATTGAATGAATCATACTGAATTCCTGGAGTTTACAACCAAGGTGGTTCTATAGGTTCATTGAGGACATTTCCATAGCCTTGAGGCCTATAAAGGGAAGCCAAAACACAGAGATCTACTATGCAAGATTCTCTAGGCCAAGGATTTTTAAGTTTTTTTGTGTAATGGATACCTTTGAATGGTAAAGCCTATGAATCCCTTCTTAGAATAATGTTTTTAAATGCATAAGATAAAATACATAGGATTACAAAGGAAACCAGTCATACTGAAGTAAATATATGACTTTTTTGTCCTCATTCAAGTTCACAGAACCTGTGAAGTTTATCCAATGACCCTTTGCAGGTCCATGGACCCTTGCTGGCCACTCCTAGGCCTTAAACATGGAATATTCTTTCCAGTCTCAGAAAGACTTGGAAGGGAGAATCATTGCTCAGCAGGAGGGATAGTGATAGAGCCCTTCTACCCCTTAAACACACACACACACACACACCCTTGATCCACCAAGTTGGGGGATCCTAACATACCTGTTCTTGTTTTTTGAATCAAAATCTCTGAATAGCTTGATCTTTCACAATCAACCTACCTTCTGCTCTCCACTATCCCAGGTTACTTAATTCTCCTGAGTAAAGGGACTCCAGACCCCAGGAAACCCAGGATCAATACTAATCACCAGGATGATTGCTTAGCAGTGTACAAACCTGTGTTCTCTAGTTAAAGTACAACAATTAAAAAGCCGAGTTAGCAATGAAATAAAATTGCTCCTGGAAGCAGAGTAGAGGGAAACAAAGGGATGTGCTTGGCTGTCGAGGTGTGGATGGCACCTGCCGCTTGAGATCATTGTTAACTCCCCTTCATTCAGGACTCCAGACCTAGATCTCAGGTTGGTTCTACTTAAGGAGCCAGTGAAATAGAGAGGGTCATTGCTGACAGAAGAAGAGGAAAAGCCAGCACTATCCGTCTTTCTAGGAATGGGGCAAGGGATGGGGGAGGTGCAGCAGCTTGATCTTCAGGATGCTGGCCAATGCCCTGGCATCAGCAGGGGAGGTTGTGTACATGCCCAGACAGCTCTGGAGAAGGGCACCTTCTGATCTTTTCCCCAATCTCTGGGTACAAATCAATGAGGAAAAGAGTATTATAGAGAGGAGAGGGGTTCCCTTAAACAGTGTTTGAGACGCAATGTAGTATACTAGAAAGAGAACTGGGCTTGAAGTCAGGAAGCCTGAGTTCAAATCCTAGCTGTGTATATTTGGGCAAATCATTTTACCTTGTTGAGCCTCAGTTTCTTCATCTGTAAAATGTATGCCTTATTTTAAGAAGCATATGAGATGATGTTTGTAAAGTGTTTTTACAAACCATGAAGAGCTGTATATAAATGTGAGCTACTGTTATTAGGGTTTGGAGCCAAATAACTGGGAGCCTTTTTCAGAATGTCTAAGCATCTAAGCCTTCCCTTCTAGCCACCTCCTGACTGAAGGAAGCTGACCCTAGTGAAGGCAAAAAGAAAGACTGGTTTGGTTTGCCTCTGCAGAGGCAAAAAACCGGTGTCCAAAAAGATAACCTGCCTTCTACGCAAAGTCCTTAATTATTCAGTCCTCTCCAATTCTTGGTGACTCCATTTGGGGTTTTCTTGGCAAAGATACTGGAGTGGGTTGCCATTTCCTTCTCCAGCTCATTTTACTGATGAGGAAACTGAGGCAAACAGGGTCAAGTGACTTACCTAGGACCCCATAGCTAGTAATTGAAGCTGGATTTGAATTCAGCTCTTCTTAATTGCAGGCCTTAGCTCTATCCATTGTGCCATCTAGCTGCTCTTACCTTACCCAGAGTTAACACCATGATTCCCACATGTCCTATGCCCTCCTACTCCTGCCATCTTTAAGAAAACAGCTGATTTTCACTATTCAAGTAATTCTTGAAATCTCTTTTTCCTCCAGCAAGAGTCCCTCCACTCCACCCTGTCCAAATAAACAGTCTCTTGCCCACACAAATCATTCACCCTTGACTTTCATGTGGCATAAATATTCAGGTTTATCTGTTGATATACTTATTATTCTTCTGCCTTAACCTTACCTGTCAACCCTCAGCATATTCAAAGAGCAGGACTGACAGACTGGGTCAAACCTAGTGTTTATGCTGCCTATTATTCTGTCTCAGTGACACCAAGAGATTGTCTTACTCTCCTTGAAATAGAAGAATTTGGAATATATTGCCCCATCTGCATCTTATGTTTCCTTAATGACCCATTATGCATTGTGTTATCTAATCCATTATTGATCTGCCTCCCCGAATTGACCCTCCAGAGGGAGGCCTTGTCTAGTCAAGTCATTCAGCCATTCGACAGGCATTGTTAAATGCTTCCTGTGTGTCAGGAACCATGCTAGAAGTTGAGGCTATGTCCCTACTCACAAAGAGCTTACATTCTATTAGGGGAGGGAGAGGATGTACCTAGAAAGTGAAATACAAAATATATACAAAGCAATTTCCAGGGGAGAGCATTGGGATGATCAGAACAGGTTTCCTGGAGGTGGTAGCATTTGAGCTAGACTGGTGAAGAAAGCTAGAGATTTTATGAAGTGGAGGGAGGGAAGAAGGGAAGGCATTCCATGCATGGGAGACAGCCTATGCAAAGGCACGGAAGTGACAAATGGAATGTCAAGGACCAGGAACAGCAAGCAGGTCAGTTTGCACAGAATAAGGAACATACGTAGCAAAGGGCTGTGCAATCAGCCTGGGAAGGTAGGCTGAAACTAGATTTTGATAGCTTTGGAGGGCCAAATGGAGGAAGTTGTTGGGACTTATTTATAGCCCAGGGGAATGATATGATCAGAATTGCACTTTAAGGACAGGGATAGGGACTAGACCTGTGACTTCACTGGGAGGAAGAACTCCCAGATAAAGGAATTCCCTCTACCAATATAGGTTGGCACCTTCTTTGCAACTCATAGTCTCAGTTGCCTAGGGCATTGAGAGGTTAAGTGATTTGCCCAGCGTCACACAGCTATCATGTGTCTGAGAAACAACTTGGATCCAGGTCTTTCTGACTCCAGTTCTCTATTCACTAATAATAATAATTAGCATCTACATAGCAAACTTTATATTGCAATTTATATTGCAAACTTTAAAAGCTGGTAAAACACTTTATACATGTCATCTCATTTGATCCTCACAACAACCTTGTGAGGTAGGTGCTATTCTTACCCCCATTTTACAGATGAGGAAACAGAGGCAGAGAGGATAAGCTACTTAACTCAGGGTCACAGTTAGTGATTTGAATTCCAAGTGCAACACTATGTACTGCAAGGCCCGGCTGCCTCACTGTACTACACTACCTCTCATATTTGGCAACTGTAGGAGTAACTTAGTACCTATGTGGAGGACAAATTGGAGAGAGGAAAGATAAGAGGCTGGGAGACCAATCTGGAGTACTATTACAACAGTACAAGTGAGAGGGGATGAGGTCCTTAAGGAGGGTGGCAGCCATGTGAGTGAAGAAAAGGGAATGGACGCAAATGATGTTATAGAGGAATAATCAACAAGATTTGGAAACTATTTGGATAAGAGGGATGAAGGAGAGGGAAAAGTTGAGGCTGAGTGAGGTTGCAAATGAAGGTGACTAGATGGCCTCAACAAAAATAAAGAAGTTGCTAAGAGGGGTGGGTTTGGGGGAAGGATTTCTGTTTTGGACATGTTGAGTCTGAGATGCCTATTGGACATCCAGTTGGAGATATCCAATAAGTAGTTGGATATGGAATTCAGGAGAGATTGGGCTAGATCTAGAGATTTAGGAATCAACTTCATAGAGGTTGAACTCATGGGAACTAGTGAGAGAGGGTGTAGAGAGAGAAGAGAAGAGAGTGCAAGATAGAGTCCTGTATTAAGCATCTCCTGTGGGTCAAGCCCTATTCTAGGCACTGGGGTGAGATACAAAGTTCTGATAAAGTTTGGTCACAACTAGTGGGGGAATAGGTCACAAATACAAACAACTATTGTATATACTGATAATATGATGAGTATGTTGGAGACATACAAAACAAGGAGCCCTTTGAGAACTAAGTGGAGACAGAGGACCTGCAGACAGAGAAATCAGGGAAGATATCAGATAAATAAAATAGAGAAGGCACAGTTGGAGAGAAGCCATTTCAGTTGGGCTATAAGATAGCTAGAATTTCAACATGTTTAAACTGTTTAAGCAAAGGCAAGGATATGGGAAAGGACAGGGAGTGCTTATTGCTTGCAGGGACAGAGTAACAGGATTTGAGTGGAACATAGAATGACTAGAGGGGAATAATATGGAATAAGGCTCAAAAGTTGAAGCCTACTTGTGGAAAGCTTTGAATGGTAATAAAGCAGTTTGGACTCTACTCAGTAGGCAATAGGGAGCCACTGAAAATTTTTGAACAGGGGAGTAATATGACTAAATCCTTACATAACAGCTAAAAACTAGCATTTGCATAGTGTTTCGCAAATATTAATTTCATTTTATCTTCACAACAACGCTGGAAGATAGGTGCCAGTTTGTTGATGAGAAAACTGAAGTATGGAAGGTTAAGGAGGGTTGCCCAGGATCATACTGCTATTAAGTACTTAAGTCTTAGGTACTTACTCAGGTCCTAAGGCATGGATTTGAACTCAGGTCTTCCTAAGTTAGGGTCCAATGCTCTATCCATGGTGCCACTCAGCTGTTTGGATGGATAGAAAATTAGTCTTAAAATGTTATAAAGAAGGGCTGAGTTAAGTGGGATAGAGGGCAGGAAGGAAGATCTATTGGAAAGCTATTGCAGTGGTCCAAGCAGAAGGTAATGAGGGTCTGTACTAGGGTAGTGGCAATAGGAGATGAAAGTACAGGACAAATAGAAGGGAAAGGTCAGAAGCAGAAATGGTGTTTGCAAATGAAAATCAAGGCAGATAGAAGAGTCCCTTAATTTCAAAAGACATTGACTAAGTCCTTACTTTGTGCTAAGGGAGATAAAATTTAAAAAAAAACCATTCCCTGCCCTCAAGGAGCTTACGTTCTTCTGAGGGATGCTAGTATAAAATGAACAAATACAGGATAATCTGAGGAGGGAGGGAGCTTAAGATAACCCCAATTTTGAGCATGGGAGACTGACCAAAGAAGTCTGACAGAAAGAGGAACAGGTTTAGAAGGAAGATAATAAATTTGACTTTGGACATATTGAGTTTGAAATGCCAGTGAGACCTTCAGGTTGACTCCCAGATCTAAATATCTAGGCCTAGTTTTTCTTTTGTAGACATTTAGAGGGTCTAGAAATCAGGGCTAGAGATCGAGATTTGTGGAATCTACATAGCGGTTCAGAGACAGAAGATTGTAAGGAGAAGGGCCTAGAAGGGAGCTCAGGACAGAACCTTGGGGGATATTTACCTTAAGGGTTTGGGAAGAAGATGAAGAACCAGAAAAGTAAACAGAGAAGGGGCAGTTAAGAGAAGTAGAAGGAAAAGAGACAAATGTGCTACCTCTGAAGCTAAGAAAGAAGAGAATGCTCTTGTGAGAAGCAGCGGTCAGCAGAACTTAGTGATTAAGTGGAATTTCAGCTTGAGAGGAAGGGGAGATTAAAAATGACTCCAACATTTCAAGCCTGGGTGACTGGGAGAGTGGGAGAGCCACTGATAAGGTAAAAGATGAGTTTAACTTTATCTATACTGTACTTGGATGCCAGTGGGACAAGCAGATAGAGATAACTGGTAAGAGTTGGAAATAAGAGTCCAGAGTTCAACAGACAAGTCAGGACTGGGCTAAGAATCTTCATGTCCTTGTCCTTAAATACATCTAACTCCTCAACTCAAGGTCATATATTATTAGTATGTGAAAAACAGAACTGCTCAGTAAAATGTCATAGAAGCATAAATAATTGGCATGGAGGGAAAAAAGAAGGGGTTGAGCAGCTGTGACAAATCCTACAGAAATGGCATTTGACAGAGAGGTAAAGGAGGGTGAGGAATGACAAAAAGCCATTGGTTTTGGTGATCTGGTCATTGGTGACTTTCATGAAAGCAGTTTCTTCAGTAAAAGGGTAGAGACTCAAGGGAGATTACAGTACGTGGCCTGGAAGAAAGGGTGAATCATGAGGAATGATGGCATCAGGTATAGACAGCTTTTTCTTTGAGGTTTAACAAGGAAGGAGAAGAAGGAGATGGGATGGTAGTTTGATACAATGGAGACTGAGAAAAAGAGTATTAACTTTTCACTCTACAGTGCCTGTTGTTCAATCATTTCAGTTGTGCCTGACTCTTTGTGACCCCATTTGGGGTTTTCTTGGCAAAGATACTGGAGTGGTTTGCCATTTCCTTCTCCAACTCATTTTACAGATGAGGAAACAGGAAAACAGGGTTAAGTAGCTTGCCCAGGGTCACACAGCTAGTTTCTGAGGCCTGATTTGAACTCAGGAAGATGAGTCTCCCTGACTCCAGTCCTGGGGCTCTATTCACTGTTCCACCTAGCTGTCCAGCAGACTCCCTCTATAGTGCCTAGCCTGTATTAATACTTAATGTGCTTTGATTTTGGTTAAACAATACAGAATCAAAGAATGTTACAACTGGAAAAGACTTTAACAATCATCTAGTTCAACTAGTCCATTTTACAGGTGAGGACACCGAGTTCAGCTACAAACTTCTCTATTTGTCATGAAAAGCCCTCCATCCCCTGGCTCCAACTTTACTTTCCTACTTTATTAAACATTACTCTCCTTCTGCAACTCTGCTTTGGACAAAGTCTTCTCACAAACAATACTGGGTTTCCTTTTAGCTCCCTTCAAAACCCAGCTCAAACTCCAGTTTCTCTAGAAGTCTCCTTTCCATAAATTACTTTGTATTTATTTTTTATTCATCTTGTATATACTGTTAAGGGCTGTTGAGGGGTCCCCTGAACTTGTCTTTTTGATTTGCCATATTTTCCAGAAACACTGGAACCAGAGCATGCAGGAGGCCCTGAATGTATCAAGGATGAAGCTTCCCCTGAGCTGACATAATTTGTTGTTTCACCCTGAGCTGGACTTTCTGCGTGTCCTTGGGAGGCAAGACAGGCACTAGCCAGTCTGTGCCAGGCTGGGATAATGTTTGTGCAGCTGGGGTCCTTTGCAGATCCGTAGACCCTCCTATCTTCATAGTCTAGCAGTTCCCAAGGGAAAAGAAGGAGGTGCTTGCTGTCACCTTGCTCCTCCCCATGGGGAGTGGTCATGTCTTTTTTTCCCCACCTTTGCTGCACTGTACCATGTCATGCCCCTTCCTGGTATCCCCTCCTTCCTTTGTCCTACTATTATAAAAATGTAAACTTCTGTAAAGACTGGGAACCCTTTGGGTTCCACATGCATGTTCATTTACCTTGTAATAAACCTGGTTTTCACATAAGTCTTGTGATGTTGTGATTGCCAGTTGGCATTTTGGTGGCAGCAGTGGGATATGATGAGAGAAAGGGACTCAGACTGGTCAGAGGGTTCAGATGCAGGGCTCGGTACCAGCATTTTTTTTTCCCCACCTGTCTCAGATCTCTGATTTGGGGAATTTAACTCCTCCACTCATATCTCAGACTCCCCTCTCTTTGGGTTGAGTTCCTCATTACAAGAGAAAGTAGGTTGTCTGTGGTAAAGGGGACAAAGGTAAGGACCTGTTTGGTTAAGGGTATTCCAGCTGATGCAGATTTGAGAGTCCAATTTGGATAAGTGGGCTGGATGTTTAGATAAAGGTTGTCCTATCTAGGACAGGCCTGGGTTTAGCTGTCCTAGCTGGAAGACTTGCCCAAAGAGGGCTTTGGGAAGAGCCCTATTATAGGTTAACCGGCCTTTGGGGTGACTGAAGGGGGCTGGGTTTTTGGCCTCATTTCTAGGGTCCTGGCCAAGGTGATGCAGTAAAAAATGGCGCATCAAAAGTAAGTGCCCTCCTTCTCTTAGGTAGCTGGCTGTCTGGCATAAAGAAGATAAGATATATAGACATATGTGTATGAACTGAAAATATAAAAGTTAAGGATTATTTTTGTTGTTATTGTCATTGTTTTTGTTTCTGTCTGTGTGTGTCCCTCATGGGTACTAATGTGTCCAAAGATGGCTTTGTTTTCCCAGAGAGGGCCAAATTTTATAGTGATATGATCTTAAAACCTACAGATATTTACATGATTGACAAAGATGTGCATTTTAAATTGATTTATCGATCTAAAGCCTAAGCTAGCAAGGAATTTTCAGTGCTGCTAAGTTATTAGTCTGTTTCTTGTATCTGTGCTTATGTGTCTCTCTGTGTCTTGTTAGATAATTTATGTTTTTAGAAAAATTTTGTTCTCTTCCTTCTTATTTCTGAAATTGTGGTCAAGTTCTTTCCATCACTCCTCCCCTTCCCACCCTGGAATGATTGGTTTATTGTTTTACAGCTAAAGAAAAAGGTCATTTCACTGATTATAGAGAGACAGGTTTGGGGGCTGTGTTACTAAAAGTTTTAAGGCTTGTGCTTCAAAACTGGACTGGCACTTAACCCTTTCCTGGTTCATGAAAAAGGGGAAAGTCTTTTGTGAACCAGGACACAGCCAAAAGGTAGCTGTGTTTGATTAGAATATCTAGTTTGGTATTTAGGGATCACACAAGTTAAAATTAAGCACTGATCAATGTAAATGTAACTTTCTGAATTGGTGTATGTATTGTGAAATTAGAAATCTTGCTATAAATTATGTGAGACTCCTGTTTTATTTTATCATAGATTTCTGTATTTGAATCTTAAGAAATGTCTTGCTTCTTATCCATATCAGAGGAGCTTATTTCTAAAAGTAAATTTTAAATGCTTTGTTGCTACTTTTGTGAATAATACACCAGAACTTGACTATTACTTGAACAGACCAAGTTTTATAAGCTGTTAAAAATTTTTCTAAGGGCTAAAAGCATCTTAAAGGATTTTTGGTGCTTCCATTTCTTAGCAAATAACAGAAATGTTCATAATTCAATAGTTTAAATGTTATAGGCATATTAATAGCCAACATTTGCATCTTAAGTATTTTGTTTAGCACCACTGTATACTAAAAATTTTAAGGAGAATTTAAGGGGTGAACAAGATAATGGATGGCATAAAGGAAGAATCTGAAGGTAATAAGGAAGGTGTGGGTCTTTTTTATGAAAGACAGTTTAAGTATGTTGACAGAAAGGATTGAAAAAGTTTTGGCTTTGTTTAAGAGGGAAGGTTGTGTGAGATGTCATGTGTTTATTTTGGTGGGAATCATAGTAATAAAAATTGCTGCTTAATTTGGAAGTATATAGGAAGAAATCACAGAGAGCTATTGTTAAGCTATGGGCTCCTTTTGTGATTGTGGAACCCAGATTTGAACTAAATTAAAATATGCTCTTTAGTGTGATCATTGGGGTAGATTAAATCTTAATATCACATTGCCCGTTTTACAATCTTTGGCAATGGATTGGTTGGAAATAGTAGACCCCATAATATGAAATGTTTGGAATAAATAGCATTCGTGTAAAATATAATACTATAGTATTAAAACCATAACCCAAGATTCTGTGTAATACCATTTGGAACATACATCCAGGTGTAATTAAATTCATTCTGGTCTCATTTTAAGTGTGTCTCTCCTAATTTGATGTTTAAGATAAGTCAGAATTTATTATACTATTTGGCATTAAGACAAATTGGGATAATACATGGATCTGAAATTTGTTAACTGGGTGACCTTAAACAAGTTACCTCACATCTATTTACCTGAGTTTATATGATTGTAAAGTGCCTAACACAATTCCTGCTATGAGCTATAATTGTTAATTGTTGTTATTAGTTCCTTAATTAGGTGTAATTGCTTCATATTTGATAACTTTATGTGGGGTTTTAGATATGGTCAGTATACAATGCCAATAGTGATGAGATGCCTGATTTTCTGTGTAAGGTAATTTGGAAATGCATTCAACTAGACTGGATCAGTAATGGGTTTGTTTCGAGTTTCAAATACATATATTGTTTCTGGTTTGTTATGTTTTATATTGTGCAAATTGGTAAACTTTTGTATCAGTTATGTTGAGCAACTTTTTATAATTTGGTTGTTATTAGAGTATGAACTGAAAGAAACTAAAAGACAGAGGAAAAATTGTGTAAAACCAATTATGTTATTTTATCAGCCCTGCCAACCCTGTTTTATAGTATTTTGTAACTGCCATTTAGGGAACTGGCTATTTCCACCTTTGTCCGTAGTTAAGAGGAAGTTACATCTACAACTATTTGGCTATCACTTATGAAAGTGTAAGAGTTTTAACTAAATTATTTGGGGTTATTGTCATAATGTTGAAATCTAAAATCGGTAATTGATTACTGCATGTGTAAAGGAAGAGATGAGGTGAAAACCTTATCTGGATTGGTTTTGCTTATTCAGAGCAGTCCACCTTGGGGTATGAGAGTATGCAACTGGGTTAGTTTATTCCCCCTTGCATGTGGAGGGGGGTGTCAAAGAGCACAGCTCACAGCAGCTCTAAGGGTAGATGGTGTGGGCAGGCAGAGGCAGCAAGCTCAGCGTCTCTTCTGGGGTCCCTGTCAATTCCCCTTTTTTCATAAACTTGCCAGGTTCTGGAAACCATCTGTGGAGGCAAAGTCATCAGCCCTGGGAAATGAGCTAGTTTGGGTTATGGAGTTCCTAAACAATGAACTTGGCTTGCTGAGGATTTGCAAGTTTATATATAATATAGAAATGATTTCTAATGACTGGTCTTTACTACCAGGACAAATTTATACTGGAGAAGAAAAAAAAGGTGAAGAATGTTAAGTGAAATCTCTTATATATGTTTAAGTCCTGGTAAAAATTTTACTGCTCATTGCAACTTCATGAGAGGAAAAATAACTATATACAACCCTAAGCACTGATTAGTGAACCTTACCATTTGAGGTAAAAGCTCTCAACGACTGTAACTGATTTTGTTTTGAGATTTGAATTCAGGTATAATTATCTGATGAATTATTAAGTCAGTAATCCACCATTCAAGAGAAATGCCACAAGATACTCAGAGGGAATGTGATCCTGAACTGTTACAGGTGGAGGTCTATATCTAGGAGAAAACCTAGAGGACAACCTTGGCCTGGCCTAAGATAGGATCCTTCTGGGTCAGTTTCCCCATTGTGCTCCTTTTAACAGGAATGTTTCCCATCTGGCTATTCCTGAGTTTGGCTATGAGGTGGAATTGTTACTGCATGGTTGGTTGTCAACTGTGATTCTTATCTGAAGTCAAACAGACCTAAGGATGCTTTATCCTGCAATATATGTGTTAAGTCATCAAGGACCAGTTTGGTGCTGTTATAATCATATTCCTTCTTTTTTCTTTTATAGAAAATTCCTATAATCTGAGCTAGTGGTCAATAGAAGACATGGGCACAATGCAAATGTTTTCAGTCTGAATATATAGTCATTCCATATCCCAAACAACTAAGTAAATTAGTACTTAGGCTTGTCATCTGCCTGCCTGCATAGTCATGCATAAGATCAAATCCCTGAAATAACTCACCCTTTCTGAATAATATGGGAATAAATAGGCAAAGATAAAAAAAAATAAAGCTTGTGAAACAAAGATTCAAA
>NW_020954575.1:17136478-17137405 GCF_900497805.2 Vombatus ursinus | reverse complement strand
CATGGTATTGTATCATTATTCCATGGACTAAGGCTGGGATACATCTAAGCTACAATAATAAAATGCAAGTGTGTAAGATCTGAGCTATTCAGCCTAGAATTATNTATGGTATTGTATCATTATTCCATGGACTAAGGCTGGGATATATCTAAGCTACAATAATAAAATGCAAGTGTGTAAGATCTGAGCTATTCAGCCTAGAATTATAGTTCTTTCTATATCCTAAACAAATTTGCAAATGAGTATTTGGCCTAGTCATCTGCCTGTTACTAGATATATTTATCTGTTTGAAATAAGGTCCTCAAATGTTTCAAAACAATGTAAGAATAATTGGGTATTGATACAAGTGTTTGTGAGACCTAGCTATTATTCTATTAACTATTGGAACTAAATTAGAAATTTCTTCAGTTTGGTTTGGAGAAGAGAATTTTAGTGCAATCAGTTTACTTAGAGGGATGTAACTTATGAAATATTTTGTGTTACATCAATGGAAAAGTCAATTTTATTCAAGTCTATTAGTAATATGGAAACAACATCTATTTGTACATGTTATCTTATAAACAACTTATTTCATAGACACTGTTTTGAACTTGATTATTTGAGTGTCATTCAAAATCTTTTGCTGTAATTGAAGTTAACCTCAACTTGGTGACTTTTATGTGACTTCATTTGTGTATCATGGGTTATCTTTTTGTATGTTCTATACCCTATGTTTTTGTGTGAGGGTTGAAATCCTTGTCTGTCTCTGCTCCTTCTAAAGGGGGAATATTAGATAATTAAATTGAATCAGAATTAGTTTAAATTCAATGGCATTTAAATTAATACTGTGAAGTTAAAAAAGGTTTGAGTAAAAGTTCTGAGGAACCAACAAGATCACATGAATATGGATTTGTGTGTGTGTGTGTGTGTGTGTGTGTGTGTGTGTGT
>NW_020954575.1:17117117-17136469 GCF_900497805.2 Vombatus ursinus | reverse complement strand
GGATAGAAATAGTATAGGGTATTTGTAACCTAAATTCCCTAAAGTTTCAGGTAAACTCTGGGTTCCTACTTTGGTGTTCCCCCTTTTAGCTCTGTTATTGATTAGATTAGAACTACGAGGTTTGAGTTGATTTTTACAAATGAACTAGTTACTGGAGAAGTAAATTTTGAGAGTCTGTGCCAACTTGTATTGAAATCTGTTTTGTCAGGGTTCTTAGCAGGAACAAATGAGCAGCTTCTGCAAGTAACCTGGAGACAGAATGGAAAAATCCAATGGAGGGGTGCCCTTGAGGATATGGTATTTTCCAGACTGCCCCAAAGAAAGGTGTGCCAAGGACCTGACAACTGCATGGGATATTTGAGATCCAGGAGGAATTGTGTTGATTTGAATGGATTTTGGGCAAGAGTACTGAGCTGCAGGGAGACTTAATGGCTGGTGTTATTGCTGTCCATTATTATATCCCTTTGGCTTTCGTTCTCTGTATCTATATGCTACATTCTCTTGATTATCTTGATGCTGTTTGATTTTCCCCTTCAAATGAGTCCCTAATTTTGGGCATTCTTACTAAGGCTTGTACTGTGCTTGGTTAATGGTTCTGGTCCTACTCTGTACTTGGGGCTGTCCCATGGTGTCCACAGTACTATTTTACCCAGTGCACTCTCTGTGCTCATCAGCATACCCAGAAGTCTCCTTTGACCAACAGGGGCAGGAGAGGGGGAGATGGAGGGGATGTTAAGGGCTGTTAAGGGGTCCCTTCAACTTGTCTGAGTTGCTATATTTTCTAGAAACTCCTTAAGAGTCTGGCCAGTATGGCAAATCTTTAACAAACCCTGTCTTTGGCTGAAAGAAGTCTTGGGTTGAATTCATTTGGGCAGGAACATGTTACTATTTCAGGGTCCTAGAACCCCTAAACCTCAACATACAGTTCCCTGAACCTCAACACTTCCATCTTTAAATCTATGATCCTATGATACTCTCTACCAACTGTATTTCCTGAACATGACATTCCATCCAGTGGTTTCTTGAATTTGCCCAAGCATGTTGACCCTATGGCTGGAATGAATGCTTCCTTCAAGGCTTATATCAGGTAATACCTCCTTCGGGAAACCCTCCCTAATCCCCTATAGTTGGGGCTTTGTCCATCTCCCCCAGTAGAATGAGTCCTTAAGGAAAAGGCTGGGTTTTTTTTTCTATTTGTGTTCTCTGCAGTCTGCAAAGTGCTTTGTAAATTAAACACTTCTTTCATTCATTCATTTATATCTATGTACATATGGTAAACCTTTCCCCACCCCCAGAAGAATGTAACCTAAGGGCTGACAGGGGACTTTTTCTTTTCGGGGTTTGTATCTCCATATTGCACAACAAGGAGGGAGATGAATAAATCCCAAGCTGGTAGAACAGAACGGCAAAAGCTCCCTATGTTATCACCTCTCAGCAAACACGCCCAGGAGCGCAGGAGCGGAGCACGTGGGAGGCACGCACGCAGCACACTTCCCTCACGCACGTCTCTAGCCGGGAGCCCAGCTCGAGCAAGCGTGCGCTCCAGCTCCAGCCCTCGCATGCGCACCACTCAGGAGATCGACCGGAGAGAGGGAGGAAGGGCGGAATCGGAAGTGACATCATGCCTCTCGGTTGCTAGGAGATGGATGTTACACAAACTGGCTGGTTCCCTAAAGGTTCCTGAACGCTCCATTCTTCCTTTCCCACGGGGTGCTTGGTCCTGAAAGCAGCCTGTCATGTCGGACTTCGAGCTTGAGGATCTCCGGAGCACCTTCCCCTCTTACATGGCGGAGGGAGAGCGGCTATACTTATGCGGGGAATATCAAAAGGCGGCTCTGAGCTTCACCAAAGTGAGTCCCCGCTCCAGACCTAGCGATTGATCGCTGATCAACTTTGTCGACAACAGGATTTTTAATCGATTACCGATCCCCTCTCCCCCCACGGATCCGTTTCTGTTAAATTATCTCTGATAATCCCCAATCCATGCCGGTAGAGATACCTCGTTCCCCCGATGGATCGTTCATCATCCCCCTCAGTCCAAACCCATTACAGCCCTAGATTAACTAACCCCAGTCATTTTCCATTAGCTCTCTCCTTGAGAAATTGCTGTTAGTTTCATCAGTTCCCAATAATCTCTGCCCATGAGGTAGAATACTTACTTAATACTTAATATTTACTCTCTGAATACTTACAGGCCACCTCCTCCCTGAAGCCTTCCCAGATGGTTATGTGCTCTTACACCTATTTACTTATGAGTCTACTTGTAATTTCACCTTTTAGAATGTGAATTCCTTGAGGGCAGGAAACTGGGTTGTTGGTTTGGTCTTTGTATCCCAGGCACACTACTTTAGACTTGTTGTTTAGTCTTGTCCAATTTTCTTGACTCCATTTAGGGTTTTCTTGGCAAAGATACTGGAGTGGTTTGTCATTTCCTTCTCCAACTCATTTTACAGATGAGGAAACAGAAGCAAACAAGATTAAGTGACTTGCCCAGGGTCACACAGCTAGTAAGTGTCTGAGGCCAAATTTGAACTCCGATTTTCCTGACTCCAGTTCACTTTACCACCTAGCAGTCCTCTTTGGACTTAGGATGTGCTTAATACTTGGTAAGCATTTTGTTGAATTGTAGAGTGCTGGGCCTGGAGTCAGGAAGATTCATCTTTCCTCAGGAAGCCTCAGTTTCCTCATCTATCAATAGCTGGAGAAGGAAATGACAAACCACTCCAGTATCTTTGCCAAGAAAACCCCAAATGGGGTCACAATGAATTAGACACAACTGAAATGACTGAACGACAACAACAAAACACTTATTACCTCTTCCCTAAGTTAATCATCAATTCCTCTTAACTATCCACTAGATTCTTCTAAACCTCCTTCTTCCCATTGCTGTACAAAAGTAGCCTTAGCATAAATTGCCCCTTCCCTTCATGGACTGGTTCTCCATTGGTCACAGGAAGCATGGGATTAGATATATTTTTAAGATATCATTTGCTACAAAGAATACATTCTTAGGGGCAGTTGAGGTGGCGCAGTGGAAAAATCACCCAGCCTGGAGTCAAGTAGACTTGAGTTTAAGTCCTGCCTCATACACACACTATCTGTGTGACCCTGGGCAAGTCTCTTAACCCTTTTTACTTCAGTTTCCTCATCTGTAAAATGAGTTGGAGAAGAAAATGGCAAACCAAGTGGGGCATGACCAAGCATCAACAAAAACAAATGCATTCTTAACCCTTCCAGTTCACCAAAGGGCTACTCTAAATCAAATAATCATTGACACCCAAATCTTTTCTTGTACCTCCCAGGCACATACCATACTTGTAGCCATGGAGAAACTAGTGTGGGTGAAAATGGCACCCAAGACCCAGAAATCCCAGCAGAGCGTAAAGGATACTCAAAGGGGCGGTGGCCTTGGGTAGGAGTGGCATCTTTCTGAGACATACAGTCATCTTTTCTACTTCTTAGAAATGCTTTAAGGAGAGATGTCAACGGCCAACAAAAAAACATGCTGTAGTTTTTGGTCATGGTATCACTAAGGAAGAAAAGAGACTGGTAGAGAGGCAGAGGAAGTGGTAAGAGGGGTGTGTGTGTATATGAAGTTTTTTATAACTACATCTGTAAAAATAACTTCATTCTCTAAGGCCTTCTTTTAATAGACCACTGAAATGTATAGTGAATTCTCAAATGTCTATTTAAATGGAGATGATATGGCAAATCCAAATAGCATTTTGTCTGAAATTCCATTTTGGAATTTATTCTGTCATTTTTTAAAAATAGCCAGTTAACTTCTTGGTTCTGATTGATCTAGAGAAAATTAGCATGAATCTGTTTTCTAAACATACACACCAGCTAGAAAGTAGGGAGATATGGTGCTGGAGCACATCCGAGTGGATAAAAAAGCAGTGAGAGAACCTCATAGGGTAGTATTATATTAATGAAGTTTAAATCAGTATGTAGATTCAACTGCTGGTCCATAACTCCAAATTCAGTGAAATAATCTATGTAGAGATAATCAAGAATTTCCTGTTCAAAGATCAACCCTGGGTGTTTGGCTGATAAGACTCAAGGGCCCCTCTTCGTCTCTCATGAAGTTCCTTGCTATTTTTCCAGTGCTTTTAGAGTCAGAGCATCCCTGCTTAGACTCAGTCTAATAATCACTTTGCAGGGAGAGCCTTGGCCTCCCTATCAGCATAGCCTCTTCCTTACCCTGGATGATCCCAACTGACTGTGCTGCTTTTTCTAGGCTCTTCGCCTTCAGGAGGGTGACCGAAACTGCCTGGTTGCTCGGTCTAAGTGCTATCTGAAGTTAGGAGATTTGGAGAATTCCCTGAAAGATGTTGAGGAATCTCTCAAAAACGACCAAACTTTCTGCAAGGTAACCCTGTGATGGGACTGATTTCTAGCTGGGAATTCACAGGTGTCATTGTTTATGCAGGGCCTGGTGTCTGACCCCATTTCCTTCTCTTCTCAGGTCACCTGTTCTATCCCCTTACCTCTACACCCAAACCATGACCCTCAACCCAGAACCCACCTACCATCTTGGTTTGACCTTCTTTTGTTCCAGGGAATTTTCCAAAAGGCTGAAACCCTGTATACTATGGGAGACTTTGAGTTTGCTTTGGTGTACTATCACAGAGGCTACAAGCTGCGGCCTGAGCGGGAATTCAAAGTCGGGATTCAGAAAGCTCAGGAAGCCATTAACAACTCAGTAGGAAGTAAGTGGCAGCTATCTAAGAAAGTATCTTGGGAACTGAATAGGCCCGCATTCCCTCATGCCCGCATGAACTTCTGGGGCTGGAGAAGGGCCAGACCCAAAGAAGTGAATAACCCCCTTAAGCCCACTGGCAATTCTAAAACAGGTGGCAGATTTGGTAACTTCTGATTTGCCATGTGATTGAACCACCTACACAAGAGGCTCCAGTCTCTGAGCCTTCCCACAGAGTAGAGCAGTCTTTGATTTTTTTTTTTTCTTCAGAGACAACTGTGATTGCAAAGCCTCCCCAAACAGATTTATATCTGGGAAGCTGCTATAGGGATGGAATGGAGTTAGACCTGTCTCAGACAAAGCTTTAACCCCTAGAGATGGACCTTTTCAGTCTCTAGCTGCTTTCCTCAGGAAATATGGTCCTGAGTTGCTGGTCCAGCCCTGTGGTCTACTTATTACCCAGAGGCAGCAGGAATGTGGAGTTTTTGTGTCTTTAGTTCCTGTAGGAGGCAGAGTATAAAAATGGCCCAGGGCTTGGACAACTGCTCTGTACCATTGGCTCCCACCCCCTTGTTTGGAAATAAAGCTGCCATGGCCCTGGGCAAGAGTAGGCTACCAGGCTTATGGAGGAGCTGGAGTGAATTTATACAGCCTACATTCCTGACTTGCAGGTCAGCTTAGATCATCCTAACCACAGCCCCCAGCCTTCCTCTGCCAAAGTCAACCCGTACTATGCTGTCAACAGTATGTCATAGGTCGTGGTCAGGGGCCTGGCTAATCTGTGAGCCTGCTTCTGTTCTTTCAGGTCCTTCTTCGGTTAAGTTGAAGAACAAAGGGGACCTCTTCTTCTTAAGCAAGCAGGCAGAGGTAAGGGCCCTGGTGTTGTGGCCACTGCCCTCAGTGGGAGGAATCCACATGTGCTTGGGGGTCTGTGTAGTCCTCCTGGTTGGAAGTGTTCAGTTCTCTCATCAAGAGTGCATGCTTCCACAGTCCCAGATGTTAGAGGAATCTTGGGAGTCTGGCCATTTCCCAGCCCTTTTCTTGAGTGAGCATCAGTCATGCTGTCTGCCATGGGCAATGGTTTTTAAGCCTACAGGGACATCACAGAGGAGAAGGAGGGGAAGCCCAGGTGTCATGGGAAGCCAAGGCCTGGGGGGTTTCTGCTTCCTGATGAGGCTCTGCTTTGTCTTACTCTGTACCCCCAGAGTATGAAAGCCCAACAGAAGACTCCCGTGAGGCAACTCTGGAAGGACACCAAGGCAGAAAGTAAACGGAAGAACTCATTGAAGAGCGAGAAGACTGTTCGACAGCTACTAGGAGAGCTTTATGTGGACAAGGAATATCTGGAAAAGCTCCTTAAGGATGAAGGTCTTGTTTATTATGGTTATCGAGATTCAGGATGTGGGGTAGATGGCCGTCCATGAATGTGGGGCTACTGAGGATAGAAGAGAACCTAGAACCAGAGTCAGAAGATTTGGGCCACTCCCGTTGCTTCTATGGCCTCAAATTCTCTGTCTGCTGGGCTAGTGGTGCTGGGAGGAGAAGAAAAATGAGACAGAAAATGAAAGTGCTATGGTAGAAATGCTCAGACGTAAGCCCAGGGATGATTACTGTCATTAGATAATTTGGCTACTGAAATTTGGATAATCTGACTAAATGCCTTTTCTCTAGAATTGGCTTTCTGATGATATAGTAAGATTCTCCCAGGGTCACCTGCTGCTCAGGGGCACAGAGGTATCTTCTTGATTACAGGGCTGGATGACTTTTGCCTCCCAGAATATATGCCTGTAATGCTGACTCTGTGAAGGGTGGGATGGCCAGACAGGGCTTAGAGCCTGTTGTGGTCCCCCCAGAGCCTTACTCTTAGCTTTGACCTACAATTCTGGGCCAGTTGCCAGCATGCACTATTCCATTTGGAGCTAAGGCCAAGCTAGGATCTCAGATCCAGTGTCCCTGTTTTTCCTCCTCTCCCAACTTTACCCAAAGTTCCAGGAACAGGAAAAGAAGCAGCTGTTCAAGGTATACAACTTCTGGGGCCGTGGCTTTGGACTCTGCTAATTATAATAGGAGCCTCTGCAGTACTGAGAGCCAGGAAAGAAGACTTCCTGGGCTTCTCTTTCAATTTATTAAATACCTGTTGTGTACAATGCAGTAATATACTCCTTTTACTTCCCCCTATAGCCTCAAGTATCAAAATAGGAGATTTCTCTACTCTGGTGGTGACTGGAAGAAAGATGCATAATCTCTCTTTAAATGCTAGAGGTCCATTTTGGCCTAACTCCTGACTGGAATGGTTTTCCCCCATTCAGATTTTCCACAAGTCTGGCACAGGGAGAGCCCCAAAGTATGGGTCTCTGACCAAGAGCTCTCCTTTTATTAGCTCTGCTCCCACTGACTCCTGCTGACTCCTGTTCTTCTGGCTCTTCCCTTCCTCCTCTTCTCATTCCCAAAGACCTGATCAAAGGCACTATCAAGCGTGGAATGACTGTGGAAGATTTGATCATGACTGGCATCAATTACCTAGATACCCGGACTGACTTCTGGAGGCAGCAGAAGCCAATCTATGCTCGGGAGCGAGACCGGAAGCTTATGCAAGAGAAGTGGGTGCGAGATCGGAAGCTCCGCCCCTCCGAGACTGCCCGCTATATTCTCAAGAGCCTGGAGGAAATTGACATGTGTAAGTGGCCCTGGTACCCAGGGGTGGGGCAGGATCAGATTCTCTCCTCCATCCCCAGTTATTTATGATGTAAGGGAGGGGGGGAGCAGGGGCCCGACACAAGGTCTGGGGCCAGAGGCCCAGAGAGGCAATCTGTACAACTTAACCCATTTCTACCTGAGGAGGAATCGGTTAATAGTAGCATGAACCCCAGGCCTTCTGCCCAGACCAGATGCCTGGCTGCATGGGGATGTACCTGAACTTGTACCCCGGCCTCTTTCCTTCCCAGTACTCACTAGTGGCAGTGCTGAGGGGAGCTGCCAGAAAGTTGAGAAAGTGCTGAAGAAGGTGATGGAGTGGGACAAGGAAAAAGTGCCCAACAAAGATGAACTGCTTGGCAATTTGTACAGCTGCATTGGGAATGCGCAGATTGAAATGGGGCACATGGCAGCTGCATTGCAAAGCCACCGGAAGGACTTGGAGATTGCCCGGGATTAGTGAGTGTCCAGTAGAAAGGTGGGAAGCTCTGTTGATAGGAGCAGGGATTTGATCCTGGGTACTGAACTCTAAAAAGGTAGCATGCACATCTCTGTCTACCAGGACAGTTCTATTTCTCAGCTATTTCCCTTGGTTTTTACCCTTTGTTTTGCTTATTAAGGTCAAATGGAATCACAGAATCTCAGAGTTGGAAGGAACCTCAGAGACTGTGCTTGAACAAGTATCTCATCTACAACACAACTGACGAATGGTCATCCAGGTTTTGCCCAGTGACCTCTAGTTAGGGAGAACCCACTTCCTACATGGCCAGTCCATTCCACTTTGAGATAGCTCTACTGTTAGAAATTTTTTTCTTTTATCAAGTCTAAATGGCCTCTGCAATGTCTATCTATCTCTATTCCTTCTGGTCCTATTCCATGGGGCTAAGCAGAATAAGCTCCCTCTCTTCCCTGTGACAGGCCTTTAGAACTTAAAGACAGCTGTCTTGTCTCCTTGAACTCTTCTCTAGGCTAAACATCGTAGCTCTTTTAATGGATCCTTAACTGGCATGAACTTACAACCCTTCAGCATTCTGACTGCCCTCCTTTGGCCACTTTCCATTGATCAATGTTCTTTCCAGAATATGGCATCTAGAAGTAGACACAGTATCCTGGATGTGGTCTTCCCCAGGGAGAACACAGCAGAGAACACCTCCCTAATCCTGGTCCTTGTGCTTCTCTCAATACTATTGAGTCTAGGATTACATGACCCAAGTGTGAGACTCTACCTTTATCCTTATTAAATGTCATCTTATGGTAGGCTCAAAGTTCTCGTAATTCACATCTTTTTGAATCCTGTCACCCTGTGAGTTAGCTGGCCCTTTTATCTGTATCATCTGCATATTTGAGAGGCCAACCATCTATGCCTTTATCCCAAGTCATTGACAAAAATGGTAACCAGCACAGGGTCAAGAACAGTTCCCTGGGGCATGCCAAAGGAGACGATCTCCCAGGTTAACATTAAACCATTAAAGATGACTCTTTGGGTCTAGCCATTAGACCATCTAGCCCATATCTCTTCATTTGCTTTTACAACAATAGCATGAAGCGCTTTGTTAAACACTGCTAAAATCTAGGAAAATTATATCTACTGCATTCTTTTGATCCCCCAGGCTAGAAATCCTGTCCAAAAAAAGGAGATAAGTGTAATGAGGGGATGGGCCAATGGTTCCCAGTAGTAGTTTGGTATAACTTGTTTTGTTTTGTTTTTTGTGAGGCAATTGGAGTTAAGTGACTTGCCCAGAGTCACACAGCTAGTGAGTGTTATGTGTCTGAGGCCAGATTTGAGCTCAGGTCCTCCTGACTCCAGGGCCAGTGCTCTATCCACTGCACCACCTAGCTGCCCCAGTATAACTTGTTTTTGATGAAGCCATGTTGGCTCTTATGATCGTCACTCCCTTTTCTAGATATTCCCTAACCATCCCTTTAATTCTAGAACTTTACAAAGGATCAAATTCAAGCTTACTGGCCTATAGTTTCCAGACTCCACTCTTTTCACTTTTTGAGGACAATATTTGCCCTTCTCTGGTCCTGTGAAGTCTCTTTTTCTCCATGATCTTTCCACATTGGCTCAACCACCATGGCTGCCAATTCTTCTGTTTTAATAATGACTCAGAAATGTCGTTCATCTGGCTGGGTGACTTGCACTTACCTAAAAACAAGGCTGGAGGGCAACCGAACAGGTTTCCAATTGAGTCTAGCAATCTTGATTTGAGTTGGGAAATCACAGTGATCTAGAATTCTAGCAAGGTGGTATGGTGCAGCGAAAAATATACTGGGCTTAGAGTTAAAGGACCTAGGTTCAGATTCTGGCTCTGCTGATTACTCCCTTGGGACCTTGGGCAAATCATACAACTTCTCTGGGCCTCGGATTACTCATATTTAAAATAAGGGGGTTAACAGGATAATCTCTAAAGTTCTTTCCAGCTCTGTATCCTATGATCCAAGATGAGTACATTGATCTTTTTCTGGCAAATAGCAGCAGTTTTAATTCCTTCTGTACCCTCCCTCTCATTCTGGGTTCTAGTCAGGTATACCCCTTGTCCTCCTGGGGTATTTACCACTATTGAGCAAAAGAAATACATTGTAGATTCACAACTGACTGAGTGACTAGACTCAAAGGGTGTTAATCAATGGATTGCTTTCAGACTGGGGGTAGATCTCTACTACAGGGCTCTAGGGGTCTGTGTTTATGGTAGTGGTGGTATTTTCTGTTCCACATTTTTATCAGTGTAGTCATGATTCAAGAAAGACATGAGGCCAGAAGGAAGAGATGAAACAGATAGCATAATCAGGATTCTAAAAGATGTTGACAAACAAAAGCTCTTGAGTCAGAGCTAACAAGGTAAAATTTCATAGGGCTGAATGTGAAATCCCAAATTTGAGTTTAAAAATCAATTATACGAAGTATAAAATGGAATTAGTGTGTCTAGATGGCTGTGCAAGTGAAAAAGACCTGGAGGTTCCAGTAGATGGCAAGCTTAATGGGAGTCAACACTGTGATGTGGCAGCCAAAAGAGGTAATATGATCTTGACTGCATTAAAGTATGATGTCAACAAATGTGGTAGTCCCATTGAACCCTGCGTTGGTCATATCACCAGAGTGCAGTGTCCTTTTCTGGGAGTCATGGTTTTTAGTTGTTGTTTTTTTTAAAGTTTTGTTGATGTCTTTTGTTTTTGTATGATAGTCATTATCTATCACCTCAGTGCTTTTGCACAGGCTTGCTTCACCTCCTCCATGCCTGGAATGCTCTCTCTCTTCTTAATGTTGACTCTTAGAATATGCCTAGCTCCATGTAGAGCTTAGTTCCTATACCACCTCCCTCCTTCAACTGCTAGTTCCCTCCCTTCCTAACTACTTTATATTTATGTCTCAGTCTACACTCTTAAGTCCATCATCCCTTTATCAGAAGGTGAAGGTAGCATATTCCATCAGGAGTCTTTTGGAATCATGGTTGGTCACTGCATTCATCAGAATTCTCAAGTCTTTCAAAGTTGTCTTTACAGTATTGCTGTTTTGTATAAATTGTTCTTCTGATTTTATTCACATCACTCTGTATCAGTTCATAAAAATATTTTTAGGTTTCTCTGATACCATCCTATTTATCTTTTTTTGGGGGGGGGCAATTGGGATTAAGTGACTTGCCTAGGGTCACACAGCTAGTAAGTGTTAAATGTTTGGTCTGAGGCCAGATTTGAACTCGGATCCTCCTGACTTCAGGGCCAGTGCTCTATCCACTGCGCCACCTAGCTGCCCCCTATTTATCATTTCTTACAACATAATAGTATTCTGTCGTTCATGTGTCATAATTGTTCAGCCATTCTCCAGTTGATGAGCACGTACTCAGTTTAGCATCACAAAAAGAGCTGCTATAAATAGTTTTGTACATTTTTAGGGCTTATTTTGCATAGGACTAATCCCTCTTTTAATCTACTCTTCCTCTTATTCCCCCTCTCATCTCCCTATTGTGAAATGTATTTCTGTACCCAATTATGTATGTGTATATTCTTCCCTCTTTTGACCAGCTTAGATAAGAATGAGGTTCAAGTGTCACCTACTCTCCACGCCCTTTCCTCCTTTTTTTGTATAGACTATTTGTTCACCCTAATTATGTGATTATTTTCTGCATTCTTCCTTTCCATTTTCCCCTACTAGTGTATTTCTCTTCCCCTCCTTTTCCATTTATCTGTTAAGATCATCAAAACATAAAACCATTTTCAGGCCCTGTCTCTAATCAGACTCCCTCTATGTCCATGGATGATGATAGGGTTTTGAGAGGACACATGTATCCTCTCCTCATATTAGAATATAAACAGTTTATCTTTGTTTAGTCCAGACCTGCACAACTTGGCAGTAGGTAGGGGCCAAAATTAAAACAGACTAAACTTCTTTGGGTCACAGATAGGTTAGACTAGAGACAGACTGACAGTGGTTGATTGGCGTGGATCATGCGACAAACAGGAGAGAGCGTGCAATAGCAACCTTACATTTTTTGCAGGCTACCTGAAATCCTTTGGTGGGCTGTCAATGTTGAGTAGGTGTGGTTTAGTCCCTTATAATTGTTTGCTCATCTTTACCCTTTTAAGTCTTTCTTGACTCCTGTGTTTGTACTTCAAGTCTCTCTGCGTCTCTGGTCTTTTCATCAGGAATGCCGAGAAGTCCTTTTTTTCATTGAGATTCCATTGTTTCCTCTGCAGGATTACACTAAGTTTTTCTGGGTAAGTTGTTCTTGGTTGTAAGCCTATAGTTTTTGCCATCTGTAATATCATATTCCAAGCTCTCTGTTTCTTTAGGGGTGTGGGTACTAAATCATGTGTGATCCTGATTTTGGCCCCATGGTATCTGAATTCTTTCTTGCTGGCTGCTTGCAGTATTTTTTCTTTGACCTGAAAGTTTTGGATTTTGGCAGTAATGTTCCTGGGAGTTTTCATTTTGGAGTATCTTTCAGGAGATGATTGGTGGATTCTTTCTATTTCTGCTTTGTTATCTGGTTCCAAGAGAACTGGGCAATTTTCTGTTATGATTTCTTGAAATATGGTATATAGGCTCCTTTAGTGCAATGATTCTTAAATTTTCTCTCTTCATTCTTTCAGGTCAGTTTTTCTATGAGATACCTTACGTTTTCTTCTATTATTTTTCCAGTCTTCTGACTTTGTTTTAATATTTCCTGTTGCCTCACGTGGGGTCATTGTTTCCTGTTTGGTCCATTCTAATTTTCAGGGAGTTTGTTTCTTGAACAAGGTTGTATACCTCATGTGCCATACTGTTCATTTCTGTTTCTTTCTGTTTCTTTCTTCTCTAGCTCTCATTTCTTCTCTGTTTTTTTCTTCTAACATTCTCATCTCACTTATTAAAAAAAATTTAACTCTTTAAAAAAAATTCTTGCGTCATCTCTTCCAGGAATTCTGGCTGAATTTGTGCCTAAGCTGTGTTTCTCTCTGAGAGATGTGTTGGAGTAATTTTCTTCTTCTGGGTTTAAGTATTAGGTATCCCTGTTACCATAATTGCTTTTTGTAGTGGGATTTTTTTGGGGTGGAGGGTTGTTTGTTCATCATTCCAGCTTACTTCTCGACTTTGGATTTTATGTTAAGGCCAGTCTTTGCACATTTGTCGAAGGAATGTCTGGGTGGACCCTGTATCTACTAGACTCTTGCTGGTGCTTTCTTGGGGTATTGATTGTGTTATTCTAAGAGCTTAGAAGGGCAGCAAGGTGGTGCAGTGAATAGAGCTCTGGCCTTGGAGTCAGGAGGACCTGAGTGCAAATCCAGCCGCAGACACTTAACACTTCCTAGCTGTGTGACCCTGGGCAAGTCACTTAACCCCGATCACCTCACAAAAAAAAAAAACAAAAAAAAGGCAAAAAAACCAAAACAAAACAAAACCAAGAGCTTAGGGACAGTTTAGGCAAGATTTCAATGCTTCTAAAGCATTAGGATCCAGAAAAAGTCTGATTAATAACCTTCTTGTCTGAGCTCTGTAAGTTCCTAGCCTGAGTTTGTGCCTAAGCAAAATACTTCTGTGCTTGCTCTTGCATGGAGTTCCAGTAGACTGCTCCTGGATGCAGTTACTATATACCTGCTAGAAAGTTCCATTGATTCAGAGCAACAGAACTTTAGGTACCCCTTTGTTCTGGGATTTCAGACCTGGCTGAAAGCTGGAACTGAGACCCTGCTCCACTTGTGGGGTCAGCACCCCACAAGTACTGCTTGCTTCTGAATTTGCTCCTTGCTCAGCACATAGCCCAGGACCCTGGGATTATTCCTCATCCTGGAACTCCATCACTAGGTGGAAGACCTCTTGTCTTCAGTCCATCCTGAATCAGTGATTTGGAACTTGGTAGTAAATAACAGAGTTTCTTGAGGGCACCTATTCCTGTACCCTGCAGAAGATTAGGCCCCTCTATATTGGATCTGGTGTCCCTTTTTGCCCTCACGCACAGCTTCTTCCTGTGCTGGAATGTTCTGCATGGCCACTCCTGGCTAGACGTCCTCTCCAATGTCCAGAGAATTCTCTGTCTCCATGTGTCAATCTGGGCTGGGAAAATGATTCCCTGTGATTTTTCTTGGATTTCCTGCTTAGGACTCAATCTTTTGTGGAAAGGGGGTATGGAGGAGAGCTCAGTTCTTTTTCTTCCTGCTAGTCTCCTCTCTGCATCATTTCTTGCTTCTTACCAAGTTTCTCTGAAATCTTCATATTAATTTTTCTTAAAGTATGATAATATCCCATTACCTCATTCACTACAACTTATTCAGCTTTTTTCCAGTGCATAGCCACCTACTTTCCTTCCAGTCTTGCTACTATTAAAGGTACTGCCACAAATATTTTTGTTATGTATAGGACCATTCCCTCTGTCTTTGATCTCTGTGGGGTTTGTGCCTAGTAGTGATACTACTATGTCAAAAGATATGTGAAATTGAGTGACTTTTCTAGAATAATTCAAAATTAAATAGATGCTTAAGAAATGTTGATTGATTGATTGATTGTTTCCCAATGTGGTTGGAACAGTTTAGAGCTTCACCAACAGTGCATTAGTGTGCCTATCTCCTTGCAGCCCCTCTAATTTTGATCATTTTTGTTTCTTCTCATCTTTGCCAATCCAGCGGCTGTGAGGTAAAACCTCATAGTTGTTTTAATTTATGTTTCTCATATTAGTAGAGATTTGGACCATTTTATCTCATGGGTTGAATTTTTTTTTA
Organism: Vombatus ursinus; assembly: GCF_900497805.2. Taxonomy (NCBI): domain Eukaryota; kingdom Metazoa; phylum Chordata; class Mammalia; order Diprotodontia; family Vombatidae; genus Vombatus; species Vombatus ursinus. The sequence continues at coordinate 17,121,879 of NW_020954575.1, read as the reverse complement.
AACTGACTGTTCCTGTTCATTTGCTTATTTATCTAGTAGGGAATGGATCTTGTTCTTATATAGGAAGTGAACAACAGGACATCTCCCTTAAGATAAAGATATCTGCTTGGCCAACAGCCCCAGTTCTTCATAAAAAGGAAGCCATGTGGAAGAGTTCCTCATCACATAAAGGAACCTGTCTCCCCCGTGACTGACTGAGCTTGTTTTACAGATACACGCCTGTCTTCTGGTTCCTCATTTCTCCTGCTAGTCTGGCTCTGCAGTCCTCTCTTCTTTCTGGCATTTCTGTTTTTCCTCTCAAAATCTGTCTTGGTTTGTTTTTATGATGCTTATATTTTGGTTCCCATTCCAGGCCTGTCCTGCGCTGTCAGCTTTGGCATTTCATGGCTGCTTCCTCTGTCATTGGATCCCCATCCAGTATTAACCACCAACTTCCTGCCCTGTCCCAGGCCTCAGGCCTGGGTTACTGACAAGCCCTCATCTGTCACAGCAGGAGTAGAGCAGTTTTGACATTGTTATTTCCCCCCGCCCCTCTGCCCCCCATCCATTCCATTCTCTGTATACTCCATTCCATTGTGTGTACTCCTACCACTTTGGTCCAGTGGATGGAGTGTTGGGTCTGGCATCAGAAAGTTCTGAGTTTAAGTCTGGCCTCAGACACTTGGCAGCTGTGTGACCCTGGGCAAGTCATTTCAGCACTACGTGCCTCAGTTTCCTTAGCTGTAAAATGGGGATAATAACAGCACCTACTTCACAGGGTTGTTGTGAGGATCAAATGAGATATTTATAAAAAGTGCTTAGCACAGTAGCTGGCATATAGTGCTGTTGTTCAGTTGTTAATGCATGTCCGACTTTGCTGATCCCAGGGACCATAATATGGCAGGCCCTTCTGGTCCATGGATTTTTTTTGGCAAGATACTGTAGTTGTTTGCCATTTCCTTCTCTAGTGGATCACCTTTTGTCAGAACTCTTCACTATGACCTGTCCATCTTGGATAACCCTACATGGCATAGATCATAGTTTCATTGAGCTATGCAAGCCCCTCTGCTGCCACAAGGCAGTGATCCAGGAGGAGTGACACATAGTAGGCACTATATAAATGCTTATTCTCTTCCCTACCAGAATGGTTTTCCTCAAACTATTTTCACATCATTCCTTTGCTTAAAAATTTCAATGCGTCCCTGTACCTTTTGCATCTTAAGTCCTCCATCAATTTTCCCTGATTACTTTTCCTTCCTCCCTCCCCAACCTCTTCCTTATGATTTCTATCACATAATTCACTTCAGTATCTCAAAAGAGATGTATGTGGGTGCTACCTTCACCCACATAGACAACTCTTGTGCCTCATAGCTGATAGTTTCATCCTTGACATGATCAATCAGGTGATTCACTTCTCCAAACTTCCTTACTCGTCCTTACGTGATAATCCATTACCTGGCCTATAGTCAGGACCTGCCAGCATTTGAGTTGTCCTGGGATGGGGAGAACCCAAGAACCATCTACCAACCATGAGGAGGCCACACAGTTTAGCACTTAATCATTTGCTCTTTGATGTCTGTCATCATTTTGTAATATTGTTTTTGCCTCTCCAACAAGGTCCTGAGCTCCTTCGGGTTAGGAATCATGCCTCTTTACTTTGTATATCCTTGCAGAGCCTAGAACGATGCTGGGTAATGCATATATGCTGTTTAATGGGTAGGGTTGTATAAGAAGGAGGCAACCAAATTGTGGAGTGCTCTGAAAGCCATTCTGATGAATTTGGACTTTATCCTAAAAGAAATCAGGAGCAATTGGTTTTGAGCAGGAGAGAGATATGATGAATGTGTTTTTAAAAGTTCAGTCAGATAGAGGCAGTGATTCAGAGAGAAGAGGCTCTGGAGGCAAGGAGACCATTGTTAGGGGACTGCTGCTGTAATCTAGGCACAAGATGATACTTGTCCACCCTAGACAAGGTGGACATGGTCCCATGAAAATAACTCTGGTTCAAATCCTACCTCTGGCATTTATTACCTGTGTGACCTTACTCAAGTCACCCAACTTTCCTGGACCTGTTTTCTCATCTGTAAAATGAGATGGTTAGGGGCAGCTAGGTGGCGCAGTGGATAGAGCACCAGCCCTGAAGTCAGGAAGACCTGAGTTCAAATGCGGCCTCGGACTAAACACTTGTCACTAACTAACTGTGTGACCCTGGGCAAGTCACTTAACCCCAATTGCCAAAATAAATAAATAAATAAATAAATAAAATAAAATGATATGGTTGGACTAGCTTTCTTCTGAGGTCCCTGCTAGCTCCAGATGTATGATCCTATCCTACAGGCTGGTAGCAGTGAGAATGGAAAGAGATGAGATGTGAAATCCATAGCCAGGGGCTGGTTTAGAAAAGTCACATTTCTCAGTTGAATAAGCAGCATTTTCAACTCTTTCCCCACAGCGAACTGCCTGATGCCAAATCTCGAGCCCTGGATAACATTGGCAGGGTCTTTGCAAGAGTTGGGAAATTCCAGCAAGCCATCGACACGTAAGTAAATAGGCACCCCCTGCTCTGGGCTCCCCACCCTCCCATGGCGCTCTGATGACGACACAGACCAGACTGAGAGGAGGAACAGCATCAGGACATAGAGAACTCGGCTCATTCTGTTCTGTTCCATTCTACTGAAGGCAGCTAGGAGGCTCCGTAAATACAGTGCTGGGCCAGGAGTTAGGAATACCTGAATTCAAATCCTGCCTTAGACGTGGACTAGCTGTGTGATCTGGGCAAGTCATATAACCTCTCAACCGAAGTTTCCACATCTATGAAATGGGGATGATACTAATAGCACTTACTTCCCAGAGTTATTGTGAAGATCACGTGTATATGACATACATAGCCTGCTGTGCAGACCTTTAAGCTCTGTATAAATGCTAGCTAGCTGTTATTAGCTGTTATTATTATTCTCCAAAAACAGAAGTTTATTTCCAGCTAGCTATTAGCTCTAAACTAGTTATGTGTGAATTTGTTTCTGATACACTACAGAGTAACTGGAAAAAAAAGGCACCAGCAAGACACAACAGTCCCAGAAGGGCCTACATATAAGAGCCCAACTCCCTAATAGCTGATGATTACCCAAGGGTTAATAAGTACCTGTGATAGGATGGCCTCAGTTCAACGTGGTGAGCACTAAGCTAGGTGCTCAGGAGGTATGGAAATAGAATGGTGAATGCCACATAGACTCTATCTTCATGGAGTTAACAGTAGAAAATGGGGAAAGAGCAGTGGCCAGGAAATAACCATAGGGAGAATTGAGATATGCCTGATCATCACAATGGGGAGGGAGGTGTAAAAGTCATCTCTGCTTGGAAAGGTCACAAGGAAAACCTCTCTTCTTCCCAAAACTCAACCAAAACAGTTATTTTCCAGGACAGATATGCCAAGCCAGAATTGACCCACAAACCATTGGTAAATTGATCAAAAGGATAAAATACAACTCAAATGCTGGCAAGACAAGGGTCTAAGGTCAGTTATCTCAACAGTGGTGATTTCCAAGCCCTCCACCAAAGTCCAGAGTGACTTTGTGACAAAAGCCCAACAATAGGAGCAGAAAACTCTAGGCCTAGACCTGGGAACAGCCAAGCTCTTCTAAATGCCTGAGGACATGAGGGATGTCAGATTGAGAGGGGGTGACTACAGAAGCCTACGCTCTTGCCCATCTAACATTCAGAATGGTGGTGGGAAAGTCAATCAATAACTATTTATACAGTGTGCTCTATGTGCTCAGGATAAGTTAAGGCTGTGAGGTACCTTGTAATTTATTTGTATTTATTGTCATAATAATAAGAGCCGAATTGTATATAGTCCTATAAAATTTGCCCAGCACTTTGCTATATGCATGACACAATCAGAAACTACCTAAGACAATTTATCCTGATATGGCAAATTATCAAAAGGAGGTCTTAGACCAGAATCTTCCTTCATTTCTTCTTTAGGAGAGACCAGAGTTCTAATTTCACCTATTTAGGAGACTACCTCCACCCTGACCCTCTTCCTTTGTCTATGGTTGGGCTATGTTTTGCCCATAAGAAATAGAAATACCCAGTCACTTTGTGACCCTGAATAAGCATTGCTTGAGTATCAGTGTATCTGTGAGGGTTTGGAAGTTTATTTGGTTAAACATAGAAAAGGGTTCAACTATTGAGCTGCTACAGAAAAGGGAGGAATATTCACTCCGTCTCCTCTTTCCCTAACCCTTGGAATATGGACCCTGCCAGTCTTGCCCAGTTATCCCCTTTCTCCTCCCACCAGATATGGCCTATTTTCCTTTTATTTTTATTAATTTATTTTGAATTACTAACAATCACTTCCATAAGCTTTTGAGTTTTAAATTTTTCTCCCCCCTCTCCCCAAGATGGCACACAATCTGATATAAGCTGTACATATATATTCATATTAAACATATTTTCACATTAGTGATGTTGTAAGTAAGAATTAGAACCAATAGGAGAAACCACCAGAAAGAGGAAACAAAACATAACAGAAGAAAAAAAAATAGCAAATATTATGCTTTGATCTGCATTCAAACTCCATGGTTGTTTCTTTGGATGTGGATAGCATTTTCTATCACAAGGCCTTTGGAGATGTCTTAGAGCCTTGTATTGCTGAGAAGGGTTAAGTTGATCAATATTAGTCATTGTACAGCATGGCTGTTATTGTGTGCAATGTTCTCCTAATTCTGCTCACTTCATTCAGCATCAGACCATACAAGTCTTTCCAGGTTTTTCTGAAGTC
>NW_020954575.1:17114926-17116982 GCF_900497805.2 Vombatus ursinus | reverse complement strand
ATTTTGCCCTCTGCTCCGTAGGAGGTTTCTGTCTTCCCTGAGCCTGGCTCAGTTTGACAGGTATGCTTACCACCTGATGCTGTCCTTGGAATGGGTCATACCCAGTGTACCTATAATGGGTACTTAGTGTCAGAAGCAAAAGCCTTCTGGGCTCCTCTGCTGCTTTCCTGGATGAAGGAAAAAAGTGATAAGAATGCCCATCACCTTTTTCTACTGCTTCCTTTAGTCCCCAGAGGACATACGCAGCACAACATTTCAGAGAAGCCAGTTTCTTTTTGAGAACCGACAAGTAAAGAGACTATTTAAAAGAAACAAGGAATGGAAAAAAGCCAGTGCACAGTAGGAGATAGGAGGGTGGAAGTTTCATCATTTTTGTTCATGGCAGACAGGGAACACTAGTTACTGGAGCAGCAAGCTCTCTCTTTCTCATCTTTCTCACTTGTTCAGTGGCAGTGGCCATGGCGGCAATGGTGGCTGTGACATTGAGTAATGGGTCTCTTCTCCCTTCTCCCTTCCCTTCCCTTACCTTGTTCCATTATGCCCCATGTTCCTCTGGGCACCTTCCTGCTCCCTCCTTTTAGGATGAAAGAAAGGAACTCTATGTTGTCAATTCATCAAGTATTTATTAAGCATCTACTATGTGCTTAGTACTTAGTACTACATTGTACTAAGTGATGGGCTACAAAGAAAGGAAAAATAGTTCCTGTTCTCAAGGAGCTCACATATAATGAGGGAAGCAACATGCCCATAGTTGAGTGGAAGATGGACTGAAATGGGGAGAAACTTGAGAAGGAACACCAAGCAGAAAGCTGTAGTGCTAGTCCGGGTGTGAAGTGATGAGGGCTTGTACCAGGGTAGTAGCAATGTCAGGGAGAGAAGAAGGTGTCTTTTTGGCAACAGATTGAATTTGGCAGGGGGTAGAGGATTAAGAGAGAGTGAAGAACCGAGGATGACACTTACTTAAGTTGTGAGGCTGGGTGATTGGAGCAGTGGTACCAGAACCCTGGACAGTAACAGGGAAGTTAGGAAGAGGGGAAGGTTCAGAGGGAAAGGTAATAAGTTTGGGTTTAGACATGTTGAATTTAAAATGTTTACAGGACATCTAGTTCAAGACAGGAGAGAGCTTAGGCCTGGATAAACAGATTTAAGAATCATCTGCATAGAGACCATTAGAATTGGCAATTTAGTCATTGGTAACTTTGGAGAAAGCAGTTTCAATTGAATAATGAGGTTAGAAGGTAGATTTCAGAGACCTGAGAAGATCAGCAAAAGGAAAGGAAGTGGAGGCACTGATTATATATGGCCTTCTCAAGGAATTGATTGCCATTGGGTGCCAATAGATCAAGTGAGGGTTTTTTTTGTTGTTGTTGTTGGTTTTTTTGGGGGGGGATAGGCAATGGGGTTAAGTGACTTGCCCAGGGTTACACAGCTAGTAAGTGTTATGTGTCTGAGGCCGGATTTGAACTCAGGTCCTTTTGAATCCAGGGCTGGTGCTCTATCCACTGCACCACCTAGATGCCCCCAAGATCGGGTTTTTTGAGGATGGAAAAGATGTGGGCCTAATGGTAAGCAGTAAGGAAGCAGTCAGTAGACAGGGAGATAGTGGAGATTAGTGAGAGAGTGAGGATAATAGAGGGTGCAATCTGTTAGAGAACATGGGATGAATTGGGATCACTTGTACATCTTGAGGGGTTTGCCTTGGTAAGGCGAAGGGCCATCTCCTCATTTGAGACAGAGAAGGACAAACAGTAACAGAAGGTACCCGACTGATGTGAGGTAGCCGGGAAGGGAGAAGCTCTTAACATTTTCCAAAGAGAGGGATGGGGTAGGATGAGCCACAGGAGGTTTGAGAAGAGATGAAAAGGTTTGGAAAAGCTGAAGTGGAGAGTGGCTTCTGACAGGTCAGGATAGAAGAGGTCACTTACCATGATTTCACATTTCCTTGATCATTATTTGGTGTGGTGTGAATTTCAACCAGTGTCTCTGATAAGGGCTTCATTTCTAAAATATGTAGAGAACTGAATCAAATTTATAAGAATACAAGTCATTCCCCAAT
>NW_020954575.1:17112375-17114773 GCF_900497805.2 Vombatus ursinus | reverse complement strand
ATGATCCAGCCATTTTGTAGAGCAATTTGGAACTATGCCCAAAGGGCTATAAAAATGTGCATACCTTTTGACCCAGCAATACCACTTCTAGTGCTGTATCCCAAAGAGATCATCCCTTTATCTTTAAATAAGAGTTTTGTCCAAGGTCCACCTCTCAACAAATTTTCTATGAGTTTCAGAAATCATTCTCCTGCTTAGTTTTAAGACTCTCCAGTGGTTGGAATTAAGTTTTTGTCATGTAAATTATCTACAATTGCTCAGGTGCTTTCAGAGGGTCCCTCAATTTGTCACAAGTCAGTGACTATTAAAACAGGACTCTGTAGTCCTTTGGCTCCTTAGACCAATCTGAGTGGTCTCATCAGCCCTGACTTTGCTCTGGATTACCTTTCAGCCTCCTAGGTTCAGCCCTAAAATCCAGAGGCTCTTGTTGTTGGTGTCTAACAGGACTGTTAGACTCCTCCTGACCTCATTTGGAATTTTCTTGGCAAAGATACTGGATGGTTTGCTATTTCTTTTTCCAGCTTATTTTACAGATGAAGAAACTGAGGCAAATAGGGTGACTTGCCCAGGGTCACACAGCTAGGAAGTGTCTGAGGTCAGATTTGAACTTAGGTCTTCCTGACTCCAGGCCCAGTGGCTCTATCTACTGCACCACCTAGCTATGTTTCGTATGTGTTTCTAATTTTTAAAATCACAATACTGTTCAGCTAACGTACTCCATCTGGTCATTACTATATTCTGTGATGTCTAGAACTCAAAAAGCCCACCATAACAAAGTAAAGGGGATGTGCAGTGTTATAACCCAATACAAGAAGGAAAGTTCTGAAGTCAGTGACAGCAGATTAACAGCAGTGTAAGTATGCAAATTAACATCATCACAGTAACAACATTCCATTTGTATTCCAATAGGAACTAGATCACAACTAGTGTTTCAGTATAAACCATTAAATAACATTCTTTCGTGTGCAAATGCAACATTGCAGTGAAGACTGCTGGTGGGCTGGAGGCATCTACCCAGAAAGACTAACAGGCCAAATTCAAAACAAAACTGAGAGTAAAACAAAAAGGCCAAAAATAGAAGCAGGATTAAAATAAAAATCGAACTGAAAACTTCAATGAGAGAAAAAGAAAAGAAAAAGAAATACATTAAAGGAAATAAAAGTATACCTCAAAAGGAAACAAAAATATATGTCAAAATTGTAAAATCCAACAAGCAGCAAATCAAAATTATAAAATTCAACAGAGAGCAGATTTTTCTAGTAAGAGTGAGCTAAATTATTTTTTAAAATTCAGTTTTATTTTTCAGTTTCAGATTCTCTCCCTCCTCCCTCCTCTTCCCCTAACTTGTTTGAAAAAGCAAGAAAAATAAAACCTTTTATAAATATGTGTAGTGAAGCAAAACAAATTTCTTCATCTTTTCCTAAAAAAAAAAGAACTATACTTCAGTCTGCACTCTTAGTCTGTCACCTCTCTGTCTGGATGGAGGTGGATAGCATGTTTCATCACAAGTCCTCTGGAATTGTGGTTGATCAGTGTTAATTAGGGTTCCTGAGCCTTGCAAAGTTATTTGTCTTTGCAATGTTGCTGTTGTGTAAGTTGTTCTCCTGGTTCTGCTTATTTCACTTTGCATCAGTTCATACAAGTCTTCCCAGAGTTCTCTGAAACCATCCCCTTCATTATTTATTCTGGCATATTCCATCATCTTCATATACCATAACTTGTTTAGCCATTTCCCAATTGACGGGTATCCCCTCAATTTCAATTCTTTGTCATCACAGAAAGAGCTGCAGTAAATATTATGTACGTATGTTGAGGCATAGATGCTAAGGGTGCTGGGACCCTGAAATCATAATACATGGGTCCTGCCTGAATGAATTTGATCCAAGTCTTCTTTCAGCCAAATACAAAGTTTATTATAGATGAGCCATACAGGCCAGATTCTTAAGGAATCTGAACGTTAGTGACGCTCATAAGGATGAGTGGGCATGAGAAATCTCCGTGTTTAAATAGGGGCCAGAATGGATCTTATATACAGCCAAGTAATTTGAGGTGACCGGAGGAGGGGCTGGAAGGAGGATCCTGAAGCTGGGATCACTGGGGGAAGAGTTTAGGGAGAAACCCAATGGGAATATCTGGGAGGTTGAATGAGGTCATCCAGGAATAGACAATGGAGGACTAGGCTTTATTAGGGTAACAAAGAACTGGAAGACAGGGAAGGAAGAGGTTGAATGAGGTCTGGATAAGATCAAGGGTGGGAAATATACTAGGTTTCATTAGGGTATCAAAGGGAATTAGGGCCTAGGCTAAGGCCAGTTGATAGGAATAAGAATAGGAGATAAGGAAAGGGGGGCTGCTAGGTGGCCGAAGTAGACAGAGCACTGGCCCTGGAGTCAGGAGG
>NW_020954575.1:17089134-17112250 GCF_900497805.2 Vombatus ursinus | reverse complement strand
CAAGGGTCTTGACTTGGGTCCATACCCCATCACATATAGATCCTTTTCCTCTTTTAAAAAAAAATCTTTTTGAGGTATCCACCATATACACAGTTTAGTAGCTTTGGGAGCATAGTTCCAAAGTGCTTTACTGAATTGTTGGACTAGTTTATGGCTCCACCACAATGCATTAATGTGCCTCACCAACATTTTCCATTTTCCAACAGCCCCACCAACATTTATCATTTTCCCTTTTTGTCAGCTTTACCAATCTGATGGCTCTGAGATTGTACCTCAGAGCTATTTTAATTTGCAATTCTCTAATTATTAGTGATTTAGAGCAACTTTTCATCTGGCTATTGATTGCTTGGATTTCTTCTTCTGAAAGCTGCCTATTCATATCATTTAACAATTTATCAGTGAGGGAATGGCACTGAGCTAAATTCAACTCTAAACTACAATCATCAAAGGAAAAATGAGGAAAAAACAGAAATGCCATACAAGATTAATTTTTTTAAATCAAAATTTTAATTTTTATAGTCCAGGTATCCTATCTACTTAGAGCAGTAATGCTGGAAAATTCTACTTTAAAAAAGCAGGAAGAAAGAATTAAAACTATATTTAAACACCAAAAGCAGAGAGAAAAAAAAAATGGTAGTTTTAAATCCGTGTCGCAAGGGGTTGGTGGTGCTTGGCTGAAGAAGAAATGATCTATTCCCTCTATCTGGCTCCCACTGTCCTCGGTTATTTACTCCTACCTTCAGGTGTGCCTTTTTGTCTAGTCACAGCTCTTAGTTCCCTCAGCTGGGGTGAGGGTACTTTAAACCTGTATGGGAAGAACAAAGGGACATTGGAGGTGCCCAAGGCCACGGACTCTGGGGGATGGAACTCCTCCTCCTCACTTGCTAACATCACAGTTTAGCTCCATAGTGCCTGGGAGAATCCACGAGGTCCAGAGTAGTTTTTTTTTCCCCTTTTTCCAGTATTTTGGGAGTTATCATGCTACTTATCAATCAAGTCCCTTTGGTTCTTGCCAAAACCCTAGCCAGACATCGGCAATTTGGAAAGGGGGTTTCCTTTTCTCTGTATGTATTTCAGACCCACCGAACCATAGCTTGTCACTGTACTGCTTCCTTTAATTCCCCAGAATGACATGCCTTCCCCCTCCTCTGCCCCCCAAATACAGAATGTTATCTTAGAGAAAGCAGTCTTTTTTTTTTCTTGACAACCGTTGGCCAACACAGAGCAAACAGACTGTTCTAAAGAAATAAGGAAGGTGAAAGTCCATTCCTTAAGAGCCAGGCAGCACAATGGGAGACCGGAATAGGAGTTTCCCTGGGGTGTTGACCCACAGGGAGCAATTGTAGTCTCTTGCTTTCTCCATCTTCTCTCTCCTGCACCTTTGTGGTTATGGAAGTGGTTGCAGCAGTGGTGGGTGGCTGGGGGCTTTGAGATGTCTGCCTGTCCTCTCACATCTCCTAAGATTTCAGCTTCTCCTCCTTCAAGAATGAAGGGAGAGCTCCATCTTTTCAGGTACAGACACAGGGTTCCCAAGGCTCCCAGGACTCACATAGGACACCTCTTGGGGACTTTCTGTTTGCCTGCAGACACTGGTTTCTGGTGCCTAGCTCAAGTAGCTTTATATGCATGTACTAGAACCCCAGATTCTGACTCTTTGGGCTATCTGTTAAGGTTCCCTAAGGTATCCAATATACAACTAAAATGCTCTAGTCTCCTTGAGGAGAGTCAGGAAGACTTCTAGGCATCTAGATTCTTGCCAAAGCTAATACTCCTGAAGTAACTTGTTCTCAAAATCCTGACCTTGGTCAGAATAAATCTTGGCAGAGAAGCAATAAACCAAGAGATGCCTCTCCCTTGCCACCCACTCTGGAGACACCAACTGCTTTCTCATACTTTGTGTTGGATCAATCAGAAAACAATTTTATGTCCTGTTACGTCTCTGCCATGTCTGCCCTCTGAGGAACCAAATTTGCATCCTGTACCGTGCTATCATGCTCTCTTGGCAGATGCTGCATGCCAGAAGGGTGGTAACCACTATCCTGGAAGAACACCGTTCCCAGGCTATAACATAATGGGCTTCTTTTGATTTGTTAAAAAAAAAAAATAGTGTGAGCTCTCATTACCTCATGCCTGATCTATTGCAGTGGCCTGCTGGTTGGTCTCCCTGCCTCAAGTTTCTCCTCACTACAATCCATCCTCCATTCAGCTGTCAAAGTGATCTTCCTAAAGCACAGATCTGACCATGTCACCCCCTACTCAGTAAACTTCAGTGACTGTCTCTTGCCTTCAGGGTAAAATATAAAATCCTCTGCTTGGCATTCAAAGCCCTCTATAACCTGCCCCACCTCCCTGGCCTACACATTTCCAGTCTTTTTACATTTTACTCATCCCCACATCCTTTGTGATCCAGTGACACTGGCTTCCTTGCTATTCCTCACATGAGATACTACATCTCCTGACTCTGGGAATTTTTTCTGGCTGCCCATTAAGCCTGGAATGCTCTGCTTCCTCATGCCCACCTCCTTCAAGTCCCAGATAAAATCCCACCTTCTACAAAAACCTTTCTCAACCCCCCATAATGCTAGTACTGTCTTTCTGTTGATTAGCTCCAATATATCCTGAATATATCTTGGTTTTTGCACATAATTGTTTGCATGTTTCCTCCCTCATTAGATGATGAGCTCATTAGAGTAGAGACGTCTTTTGTTTTTCTTTGTATCCCCAGCCCTTAGTATAGTGCTTGGCACACAATAGTTGCTTAATAAATCCTTGCTGATTGACTAAGTCCTTGGAGGCCTACTTGAATTTCTTTTTTTTTTTCACTTAATAGCATTTTATTTTTTTTCCCAATTATATGTAAAGATAGATTTCAACGTTCATTTTTGTAAGATTTTGAGTTCCAAAATGTTCTCTCTCCTGCACTTCCCTCTTTCCTCCTCAAGATAGCAAGCAATCTGATATAGGTTAGACATGTACAATCATGTTAAATATATTTCCACATTAGTCGTGTTGTGAAAGAAGAATCAGAACAAAAGGGAAAAAACCATGAGAAAGAAAAAATAAAAACAAAAAAACAACAAAAAAGTGAAAATAGTATGCTTCGATCTGCATTCAGACCCCATAGTTCTTCCTCTGGATGTGGATAGCATTTTCCATCACACCTACTTGCATTTCTTATCCCAGCAATCCCAAAATGGTGCCAGAGGGTTAGAGCCAGATTGCTCCTTTCTGTCCTTCTGCTTCTAGTTCCCACCTACTTGCCCATGATTAAGAATATTCAGAAACTTAGTGATGATGATGTACTTCTTCACAAATTTCTGACAGTAGTCAGCAAATTCTAGAGAAGTCTTTAGTCCTCTAAAATTTTTCAGATATGGTCAGGTGACTTGTGTTTTTAAGTTGAGATCAGTACTTGTTCTGTGCTAAGACACTGCATGACCCACCTACTTAATTAAGAGATACCTTACATTTTCTTCTACTTTTCAGCCTATTGAATTTTTTTTTTCCTTTTTTTGGTGAGGCAATTGGGATTAAGTGACTTGCCCAGAGTCACACAGCTGAGTGTCTGGGGCTGAATTTGAACTCAGGTCCTCCTGACTCCAAGCCCGCAGCTTTGACTTTGTTTTAATATTTCTTATTGCCTTAAGAAGTCATTGCTTCTATTTGGTCTGTTATCATCTTCAGGTACTTTGTTGCTCAGGCAAAGTTTTGTGCCTCTTGTGCCAAACTGTTAATTCCTTTTCAGTGCCTTCTTCCCTGACTCTCATTTCTTTTCCAATTTTTTCCTCACGTGCTCTCATTCTATTTATAAAAACATTTTAAAATCTCTTTTAAACTCTTACCTCATCTGTTTCAAGAGTTCCAGTGGAGTTTGTGGACCTTATGGGTTCTCCTGGGCACTATTGAGCTAGGTGTTAGGGAAAAGAGGCTTAGCAAGGAAGGAGTCACTCCGCCCAGAGTCAGCTGCCTTTTTCTCTGAGGCTTTGCTTGTAGATGTTTTCGAGTCATTTTCTTCTGTGTCTGTGGCTTGAGTATCTCTATCACCATAATTGCTTTTTATGGTCGGATTCTTTTGTTTGTTTGTTTCATTTTGTTTGCTCATTCTCCCAACCTGCTTTCTGATGTCGGACTTGATGTTAGGCCTGGGCTCTGCCACACTTGTGGAGGAAAAGTTGGGGCCGGTCCTGTTGTTGCTTTCTTGGGGTTTTGAGTGTCCGGGGTTTTAAGGACAGATTGGGAACCTGCATGTTTTCAGCGCTCCCAGAGTGGTCTGATCCAGGGCAAAGTCTGACTGTCATCCCCTGGTCTGAGCCCTGTAAGTTCCTGACCTGGGTTTGGGTCCCTGCCAGAGTACATTCTTTATGCTCTTCCGATGTCTCCCGAATACAGTGAGAACATCCAGATGTACCAACACCTCTATTAGTTCATGTCATCACCCACCTTATCCATGAACTAGTAGAAAGTGACATGAGTCCCAGACATTTCTTGGAGCATGTACTCAAAATGGTAGAATCCCACTAGTCAGATGAAAGTCATCTTTTCTAAGTCCAACACAGAAAATTCCTGGTGACCTAGTAGATGGTGCATTTTGAATTTGTGGCATGATTTACTGATCCACATTAATTCCCTTGTTCAAAGTCTGATAGTCTGCACATATCTGAATCTTCCCAGACTTTTAAAGTACCACTACTATGGGTGAAGTATCCAGGCATTCAGGCCACAGGACTCGCTGGTGAACAACAATTCCTGCAGAGAGTTTCTGAGGGCTTCTGTCTCAAAGAGGGCAATTTTCTGAGTCAGAAAGATTAGGTGACTGTGAAGTAGATTGTACATAACAGCTCCCTTAATCTATATCTATCCTTTCTCTTATTTCTCCTTCTTCCCTCTCCTCTTTCCATCCTGTCACCCCATGGAGTGAAGTGTGTGTGTGTGTGTGTGTGTGTGTGTGTGTATTCTTCTCTCCTTTGACCAGTTCAGAGTGTGATTCAAGTTTCAGCCACTCACTCCTCTTCCGTCCTGTTTGTATAGACTTCCACTTGCTTACCCCAATTATGTGAGCTAATTTTCCCCATTCTTCCTCTCCATTTTCCCCTTCCCTTCCTTCATTCCTCTTCCCTTCCCTTTCCACTCTTCTTTTAAGATCATCAAGATGTAACAGAACTACTCCCAGACCCTTTGTCTAATTAGGCTCACTCTGTGACCCATGATGATGATTAGCATCTCCCTATAAACAGTTTATCATTGTTTAGTCCCTTATGATTATCCATGCATATTTACCTTTTTACGTTTCTCTTGATTCCTGTGTTTGCACTTCAGTGTTTCTTTTCCGCCCTGGTCTTTTCATTAGAAATATTTAGAAGTCCTCCATTTCATTAAAAGGCAGTTTGTTTCACCTATAGAATTGCATTGAGTTTCTCTGGGTAAGTTGTTCTTGGTTTATTCCAAGCTCTGTTTCTTTTTTTGAGGTGGCTGCTAAATCATGTGTGATCCTGACTCTGGCTCCACAGTACTTGAATTCTTTCTTGCTGGCTGCTTGCAGAACTTTTTCTTTGACCTGCAAGCTCTGAATCGTGGCTATAATGTTCCTGGGAGTTTCTATTTTTGAGGTTTCTGTCAGGAGGTGACTGATGGATCCCTTCTATTTCTATTTTGCCTTCTGGTTCTAAGACATCTGGGCAGGTTTTTTTTTTTAATGATTTCTTGAAATATGATGTTTAGGATCAGTTTTTGGTCATGGATTTCAAATAGTCCAATGATTCTTAAATTTTCTCTCCTTAATCTAATTTCCAGGTCAGTTTCTTAAAAACTAATTTTCTTCTATTTTTTTTGTCTTTTGACTGTGTTTTAATATTTCTTGTCTCATGAAGTCATTATTTTTTACTGTATTTGGTCCATTCTGATTTTCAGAGAGCTTATTGCTTATGTAATGTTTTACTCTTGTGCCACGCTATTAATTCTTTTTTATTTTTTTTTTTAGGCAATTGGTGTTAAGTGACTTGCCCAGGGTCACACAGCTAGTAAGTGTCAAGTGAGATTGGATTTGAACTCAGGTCCTCCTGACTTCAGGGCCAGTACTTTTTCCACTGTGCTACCTAGCTGCCCCACTATTAATTCTTTTTTCCAGTTAACTCTTCCCACAGCTCTCATTTCTTTTTCATTTTCCCCTCTAAGATTCTCACTTCATTTATAAAAACATTTTAAACTCTTTTAAAAAATTCTTGCTTCACATGTATAACCTACATTAGATTGCTTACTGCCTCGGGGTTGTGGGAGGTGAGAGAAGGTGGGAGGGAAAGAATTTGGAACTCAAAATTGAAAAAAAAAAAGAATGTTAAAAATTGTTTTTACATGTAGTCAGGGAATAATGTTATAAAAAATTCCTGCTTCATCGCTTCCAGAAATTCTAGTTGAATTTGTGCCCAAGTTGTATTTTTCTTTGAATCTTTGCTTGTAGATATTTTGGGGTCATTCTCATCTTCTGTGTTTGTGTCTTGAGAGTCTCTTTCACCATGATTGTTTTTTTCATAGTGAGATTCTTTTTTTTTTTTCCTCATTCTCCCAGTCAATTACTTCCTTTCTAACTTTGGACTTTATATGTTAGGGCCAGGCTTTGCACACATATGGAGGAAATGTGTGGGCTAGTCCTGCTTCTGATTTCTTGAGATATTGAGTATTGTGGTATTGCAGGATCTCAGGACAGGTTAGGCTGGGGATCTACATGTTTTTGGTGCTCCTGAAGTGGTTCTTCCAGGTCAAAGTCTTATCACTACCCTCCTGTTCTATACTTTGCAAGAGCTTACCCCTGGTTGGAGTTTCAGAAGACTGCTGTTGGACTCAGCCACTGTCAGCTAGCTGGAAAGGTCTGCTGTTTCTTTTCTCTCTCTCTCTTTTTTTTTTTGGCTGCAGCAGCAATGGGATTTAGTGACTTGCCCAGGGTCACACAGCTAGTAAGTGTCATGTGTCTGAGGCTGGATTTGAACTCAGGTCCTTCTGACTCCAAGGCCAGAGTTCTATCCACTGTGCCACCTAGCTGGCCCAGGTCTGCTGTTTCAAAGTGATAGAACTGTAGGTTTCCCTTTGATGAGGATTTCTGCCCTGGTTATTCTTCTGTAGGCTTTAGCTTGGGCTAGAAGCTGCAACTGCGGACCCTGCTCCATTCCTGGGATCAGAGTCACACAGCTGCTACTTGCTTCTGAATTCACTTCTTGGTCAGCACACAGCCTAGTGCATTGTGACTACTTCTTACCTGGAACTCCAGCCCTGGGCACAGGCCTCCTCACTCGCCTTCCCTAGATTTATGACCTGGCACTGGGTTGAGGTATAGAGCTGCCTGGAGGCACCTATTCCGGCACACGTTTAGGCTGCTCTGTGCTGGCTCTAGGGCCTCTTTTTGCCCTGGTGCACAGCCTCTCCCTGTGCTGGAATGCTGCAGTCAGCATGCTCCTGGCCAGACCCCATCCGTAATGCCCATAGACTTCTTTGCCTATCTCCCTATGCCAACCTGGGTTGGAAAAATAAGTCGATGTGTTGGATTTTGTGTTGGATTTCCTACTCAGGATTTGGTCTGGTGTACTTTCTAGATCTGTTTGGAGGAGTTGGGGTGAGGGGAACCTTGCTGAACTCCTTCCTAGTCCTCTGCCATAATTGTTTATTTTCTTTCAGGCTTCCATATTGGAGGCATGGATTGTCAAAGTGTTTAGATATTGAGCCCCAACTTACTGCCTAGAATATTCTGCCAGTTCTTTGAACAGACCGGAGTCGACCCCAATTAATGCTGATAATCCAGGGATGTTTATTTAGTAGATTTTGGCATAGCAGAGCTGCAGTTTCCCTGGAGAACTCTGTGTCCACTTGGATACAGCAGAGGCAGACTGACCTGAACAGGTAAAGTTACTACAGGTCAAGTAAAGGTAGTTCTCAGGTGAAGCACCACTTGCAAATACAACCCAGGGTTTAAACAGAGTGACATGTGGAGACCTTTACATGAGTCCCACTAAGCTCACAGGAGGGGCTTAACCTTGTGTAGGATGCAGGAAGGGAGCCAGCTGGCAGTTCTGTTGCTTACTCCCTGCTTGCAGGTCACAGAATCAGGCCTAACTGCACCTGGCGGTGGTGGAGTTCAAAGCAAGGAGCAAATTCAGAACCAAGCAGCAGCTGTGGGGCTCTGACCCCAGGAGTGGAGCAGGGTCTCAGTTCCAGCTTCCAGCCCTGTCTAAAGCCTGCAGAAGAGTAACCAGGGCAGGAATCCCAGACCAAAGGAATTCTGAGCTGGCAGAGTTTCCCCTGTGGCTGGTAATGGTTGATTTCAGTTGCCATGTAGTACAAGTGGAATGAAAATGTACAGGTTGTGAAGGATCTTTAATGACAAACAGATCCTAGAGGTAATAGGGAGTCATTGGAGTTTATTGAGTGCAGGTGTCTGACTATTAATGTGGTGAGATCCTAGCTTTAGGAAAAGCACTTTGGTGGTTGGCTTTGTGGAAGACTGATTGAAGGGGAAGAGACGTGAGGGGGGAACCCCACTCCCCCTAACTCTACTGCCTTAACAACAACAACCTCAACAATGAAAATTAAAGCTGTCCCTTGTAACAAGTTGTGCAAAACAGATCTACACATTGGCTGTGCCCAAAAATGGCTGTCTCATTCTGAGCATCTAGTCCCCCATTGTTCTACTAGGAAGTGGGAACCAACATGGTTCATCCTCAGGCTTCTGGGGTCAGGGTTGGTCATTGCAATTACTCGGTGTCATTTGTTTTTTACAGTTCTTTTTCTTTATGTGGTAGTCTTCATACAAGGTGTTTTCCTGATTGTGCTCACTTCATGCTACACCATTTCATACAAACCCTCCCAGGTTTCTCTGAATCCCTTTGGTGGTTTCTTATGACACATACTATTCCATTGCATTCATATGTCATAATTTGTTTATCCATTCTCCATTTGGTGGCCAGCCACTTTGTTTTTAGTCCTGTTGGATCAAAAGGTATACACAGTTTATTGACTTTTTGAAGTGGGATGGGGGTTATTGTTCCAAATGGCATTCCAGAGTGGCTGGATCGCTTCACGGCTCCTTCTGCAGTTTGTTCATCAGTGTGCTGGTCCTCTCAGGTCCTCCTTAACAATTGCTGTTTTTTTCCTTCTTTCTTTCTTTCTTTCTTTCTTACTTTCTTTCTTTCTTTCTTTCTTTCTTCCTTCCTTCCTTCCTTCCTTCCTTCCTTTCTCTCTTTCTCTCTCTTTCTTTCCTTTTTCATGGCTAATGTTGAACAAATAAACACATCAACTACGCCATTTCTTAGGAAAGAGACACAGGAGGGCTTCTAACACCTCTCTCATTGGCAGGTTCGCTTTTGATCCAGTCAGACGGGAAGACAGGAATGGTGTCATAATAAGGGGTTAAATAGGCTTACTTTATTCTAGTCTAGTCTTCTCAAAGGCAGTTTGCTGATAATGAAAGTACCAACTCCTACAACATTCCCTAATAACCTTTCTCGAAGGGGCCGGCGTGAAGGGGGCACAACTACCCCTCATCTTGATGGGGTCAGTCGAGACTAGCACAACTTGTGCACTCCCCTAAATCCCCTCAAGCCTCAATGGGGGCCGGTTGGGGCAAACACACAGATTCCCCCTCCCAAGCCTTGATGGGGGCCGATCAAGGCATACACAGCATTCATCCTGCACATTCACCCCTATGGGGGTCCCCAGTCATTGACCAGTGTCCACTTGCTTTAAAGGGCAACAGAAGAAGAAGGCATATTGCCAGCAATAGCCTCACAATTTTACATCACTTCATCCCTCTATCTACTGCGCAAGCGTGGTAGAAACTGTTTTGAACCATGATCATGAGAGCTCATATCTAACACCTGGAAAATAGAGGTTGTTATGGCTATGGATCATGGGAAGAAAACTCCAAGAAAGAATCACATGGTTATTGACAGCTTTCTTTCTTCTTTTGAGAAATCCCTGTTTGGAGCCTTTGACCATTTACATTTTGAGGACTCACTATTGTTCTTATATGTGTATAAGAATTCCCTATTTATCTTGTATGTCAGACCTTTATTAGAGAAATTTATTGCAAAGATTTTCCCCTAGTTAACATTTTCCCTTCCCATTTTAATTCTCTTCCAATTTTTCATTTATGTAATCAAAATTGTCCATTTTTTTAATCTCCTGTGAAACTCTCTATTTCTTATCTGGTTAAGAACTCTTCAGCTTTCCATAGCTGTGAAAAGTATCTCTTAACTTGCTCCTCTAATTTGTTTATGATAGATCTTTTACATCTAGGTCATATGTCCATGTGTTCCTTATTGTGGCAGAAGGCATGAGGTGTTGTTCTATACCTATTGTCTGCCAGATTATTTTCCAACTTTGCCAGTAATTTTTGGCAAATAATGAGGCCTCACCTTTACTACTGTTGATTGTATCTGGGTCTTGTGTACTTTTCTATTTTTTAGATCATTTCCAAAGAATCTGATAATCACTATTTGTTATGTAGTTTGAGATCTGGTACTAATAGGCCTCCTTCCTTCCCACTTTCCCCTTATTATTTCTTTTGGAATTTGTGACCTTTTGTTCATCCAGGTGAAACTTCTCCTTATTTGTACTAGTTCTGTAAAGTAAAACATTGGTAGTTTGATATAGCATTGAATCTACAAACTAATTTAAGTAGAATTGTCATTTTTATTATATGGGCATGGTCTAACTATGAGTAGTTAATATCTCTCCAATTATTTACGTCACTTAATCTCTGTAAAAGAGTATTTTGTACTTAAAAGAGTGTTGTAGTCTGTGTTTTTTTAAAAGAGAGCTTTGGACTTGCACATATTTTGTATATTCTCCAGTTATTTTGAACAGAATTTCTTTGCCTTTTTTGGAGGGGTGGGGTACTATTAAGAAAAGCTGATTTTTTTGTGTGTGGATTTATTTTATATCCTGCTACTTTACTGATGTTTGTAATTGTTTTAATAAATTTTTAGTTGACTCACTAAGATTTTCTAAGTAAACCATCATGTTATCTGCCAGAAATGATAATTTTATTTCTTCTTTGATTATACTTATTCCTTCAATTTCTTTTTCTTGTCTTATTGCTATAGCTAGAACTTCTAGAATTATAATAAATAATAGTGGTCACAGTGCACATCCGTGCTTTATTACTGACCTTATCAAAAAGGCCAGTCGCATTTCTCCATTACAGTTAATTTCTTTTTGTTGTTGTTGTTCAGTCCTTCATTTTAGTCACTCTTTGTTACCTCATTTTGGGGTTTTCTTGACAAGAAATACTGGAGTGGTTTGCCATTTCCTTCTCCATCTCATTTTACATATGAGGAAACTGAGGCAAACAGGGTTAAGTGACTTGCCCAGGGTCACACAACTAAGACACAGTTAAGTGTCTGAGGCCACATTTGAACTCAGGAAGTTAAGTCTTCCTGATTCCAAGCCCAAGTTCTGATTCCAAGTTCTTGTCCACAGCGCCACCTAGCTGCCCCTACAACAACAGCAAAATTTACCACATTAAGAAAGGTTCATTTTTTCCTGTGCTTTAAAATTTTTAAATATATATTAGTATTCTGTTTTGTCAAAACCTTTTTCTGCATCTATTGATATAGTCATGTTGTTATAGTTGTTTTCTTATTAACATGATCTATGATGTTAAGATTTCCTAATATTGAATTGACCCTGCATTTCTGATGTGACTCCAACCTGATCATGTAATATGATCTTTTAAATATGTTATAAACACTTTGCTAAAATTTTATTAAATGTTTCTGTGTCAATATTGATTAAAGATATTGTTCTGTGATTTACTTTCTCTGCATTACCTTTTCCTGACTTAGGAATCAAGACCATATTTGTCTCCTAGAAAGAATTTGTAGGATCCTTTCTTTCCCTATTTTTTTTTCAAATAATTTGTGCAATATTTGGTATTCATTGTTCTTTGAATGTCTAATAACTTTTAGTTGTAAATCCATCTGGTCCTAGGATTTTTTTCTTTGGAGTTCCTGTATGAATTGATCAGTTTCTTTTTATGAGATTGGGGTTACTTAAATTCTCTTCTTCTCATTTTGTTAATCTGAGTAGTTTATGTTTTGCAAATGTTCATTTTATTTTTCAATTCTGTTGGCATATAATTAAGCCAAATAGTTTCTAATATTTTCTGCTATCTCTTCTTAATGTATTGTGAATTTTTCTGTTAGAAAAATCTGAAACAAAAATCTACTACAGGAGTGTGTGAAGGAAAGCCTTTATTACACTTCTCTTGAGAAGCAGGCACACTGCACCCTAGTGTGGCACATGTGTGCCAATACAGAAGTAGAGCCAACTTTTGAATGGTTAGTAAAATCCATACTTCTCCCATTTGAGCTGGGATTGGACCAGCTCATTTGGGTTACACTCTTCCTGAACAGCCCATCTCATATTACTCCTTGTCATGTTAATCCCTCCCCATCATGCATCCCATGTTCAAAAATGGTGGCTATCTCTGCCCTTGGAGTGTGTTAGTTAACATTCAGTAAGTTTATTAAGCAAGTGCCCAGTCCTTGACCCTGACCTGTTGCAACCAGTTTAGCCCCTAGAGCTCTGTCTCAAGGAAGAAGTGGTTTTTCAGAATGTTTGGGGCATGTTCTGATTGGTTGAGGGACTATCCTCAAGATCTTGAAAGTCCTCCCCAGAATTCCTGTGTTCTGCTACGCAAGCTTAACTTCTAAGTCTTTCCCACACTGTTTCATTTTTTATATTGGCAATTTGGTTTTCTTTAAGTTTTTCTTTTTTTTTAATCAGATTAGCTAATGGTTTACATATTTAATTGGGTATTTTTTTTCTCTCAGAAAACCAGTTCCTACTTTTATTTATCCGTTCAATTTTTGTTGTTTTCAGTTTTGTCTCTTTTTTGATTTTAAGAATGTCTGTTTTTGTGATTGGTTGGAGTTTTTAAAAAATGTGTTGCTTTTCTAATAACTTTAGTTGCATGCCCAATTACTTGATTGTTATTTTTCCAATTTTGCTGATGAAAATGTTTAGAGATATAAATTTTCCCTTAAGGACTGCTTTGGTTGCATCCTGAAACTTTCAGTATGTTGTCCTATGGTTGCCATTTTCTTTAATGAAATTCTCTTTTTCCAGTGAGAGGGAACTTCAATAGATTTCCAGATAATTGAAATCCTCTATCAATACCATATCATTCCTCCATGTTACACTCGTGACCTGTTTCCCAACTTTCTACTCTTCTTTTTGTCCAGGAAGTCTCTAGTATAATTTAATGGCAAGATTGTTTTTGTTTTTGCCTCAGCTGATCTCCATTGATCCAAATCCTTTCCATCATGCTTTCCCTATCTGGCTACTGCATTGCCTCAAGTAATCCTCTCTTCCAAACAAACAAGCTTGTTCTGCCCTTCTGCTCCCACCCCTTTTACCCATCTTGCTGCTTTTGAATACAAGACTCTTCCAGAGCCGTCTTTATGGGTTCCATTCCCCCAAATCTCAATGATACTTATAGATCAATTTTTTTTTTTAAATTTAGCTTAAGATCATTTGTACCCCTCGGTCAGTATTTATATTTTGTGCATTTTTATATTGACGTTCTAGGCCATGAGATTTATTATGGGCACCTTTCTTTGATTTTGGTTCCAGTGTTCAGGTGATTTTCTAGATGTTTAGATTGCTGTTCATCTTTCTATATTGTATCTATCCTGTATGGTAAGACCATGAAATCATAGATTTAAAGATAGAAGGGACCTTTGAGATCATTTAGTCCAATTAGTCCATTTACATTTGTGAAAGCTGAAGCCCAGCAAGGTTAAGTGACTTGCCCAAGGTTATACAGGTTAATGGCAAGAACCAGAATTTGAACCCAGGTTCTTTGACTACAAATCCAGCACTCTTTGTACTATACTAGAGAGACAACTAGTTTGGGGACTCTAAGTAAAAGATTGCGTTGGCATTTGAAAAAGAATGCGCTCCTTTCAGATTTGAATGGATCATTTGTACCTTATAAAGCATCTGAGAAGCTTGTTTGCTTATGAGAAGGCCAGGAAAGCTGCCAAGCAGTTCACAAGGATAGAGAGCTTGCCCCTAGTGCAACATTTGCTTGGACCACCTGGAGAGATGAAGACTTGGGAAATGTCGTGGATGGACCCCATAGGGTAGGGTGAAGTTTCTCACTGAGCCAACTTAGCTTGCAATGGAAGATAAAGGTAAGACTAATCCTAATAGGGCACTAGCTTACTGGATGACCCTAACTCTTTCACTTGCATGGGAGATGACAGACCTCAGCAGTTTCCGTCAGTGCTAGGATAAGTGTTCCTTCTCATTCTGAAAGAGTACAGCAGTACCTCAGCTGAGGGCTGCAGCGGAATCTTGGGCTGGAAAAAGAGAGGCCATGAGGTTTGTAGAACTGGGAGAGCAGGGGCGACGGTAAGGAGTAAGTAAGGAGGCTGAGACCCTAGGAGTGAGACGGAGCTGGTGGAGAACATCAGGAAGGACAGATGCTGATGAAACTCCCCAGACTAGAAACTTCAAAGTGCTAATCCTGTATTTCCTTTACCCCTTCTTAGAAAAGTAAAGCCCTTCCTTTAAGACATAAGAAAAGTCTTTTTACCTTTCTTTGTTTTAAATGTTTACTGCATCTTAATGAGTTTTAACCACAAGCCTGGGTGTATTTATTGGAAATAAATTGAAAGAAGACAGTTGAGGAGGGTGCATTCTCAAAGAACACACACACACACACAGAGAGAGAGAGAGAGAGAGAGAGAGAGAGACAGCTAATACAGTTTAACCAGAGCTCTATCTCTGACTAGGGGCACAGAAATGAGAGACAGACAGAGATAGAGACAGAGAAAGAGAGGCAGATAGGGACAGCTAGGTGGTACAGTTGATAGAACACTGGCCGTGGATTCAGGAAGACCTGAGTTCAAATCCGGCCTCAGACACTCACTAGCTGTGTGACCTTGGGCAAGTCACTTAACCCCATTGCCTAGCCAAAAAAAATAATAAAAAATAAAAGAAAAAGAAGCAGAGAGAGAGAGAGATGAAGGGAGGGAGAGAGAGAGGGAAAATTACACATTCTTTATACAACTCCTTAGAGCAGAGGAAGAGTATTTACACTGGGAAACTCATCTGGACAATGGATCAGTGGTAGGGTGTGAGGGGCAAATAGGAATGGCTCAACTATCCTGCTCACCTCACCAGACCACCACTGCTACATAGTTAAGCAGTTTTCTTCTTTTTCAGACAGACCTAAGTTTGAATCCTGGCTCTAACACTCACTGCTTGTTATCTTGGGCAAGTCATTTAACTTCACTGAACAAATGGAGTACTTAAAATCCCTATTTCACTGTGAGGAAGGCACTTTGCAAACCTTCAGGTGGTTTATAAATGTGAGCTGCTTATTGTCTCAGTATCTGAGGTCCCTAGAAGTGATACAAAACACAGAATGGCTGTGAGCAGAGAGAAGAAAGTCAATTAGGGTGCTATTGCATTGATGGCATTGAGGTTCTGAAACTGGCTGGTAGCAGAGGAACTAGGAAGTGGGGGGAGCAGATTTGAAAGATATTTTTGATGTATAATTACCTAGAGTTCATACTTGGTTGAGTTTGGGGTGAAGAAGAGGGGAGAGTCAAAGATAAGCACAAGATTTTGAGCCTGGGTAACTGGGAAAATGAAGGATTGTTTTCACATTTGTAGAAGGAGCTTCTTCAGATGAAGGGGACCCACTGATTATTCTTTCTTCCTCTGAGAATAGAATATGCAGAAATGAGCATGTTCTACAGCACAAGGAGTTTGTTAGATTTCAGAAAGAACTTCCTAAAGAAATATATGATAATAGAACAGGTAAGCAAGGAATTTAGAATCTCTCTTTTCTCTGCAATTCTTTAAAAAGGGGAGAAATTATTTACCCTACAGGGTAAATTTTATTTTATCTGAAAGCAAGAGATCACATGGCCTATTGTAACACTGTGGTGTTTAATGATTATTCACTTGGCTTCTGGAGCTGAACTGATGAGACTTAACATGGCTCCAGGGTCCTGCAGATGTAGGAGAGGGCTGAGGGCAAGAAGCTTGCCCCCTTACCCTGGCCTTTTCTCAGGTGGGAGGAGAAGATCCCTCTAGCAAAAACCAGCCTGGAGAAGACCTGGCTGTTCCATGAGATCGGCCGCTGCTACCTGGAACTCAACCGGCCTTGGGAAGCTCAGGAGTATGGGGAGAAGTCTCAGGCATGCGCTGAAGAGGAGGGTGATGTTGAGTGGCAACTCAATGCAAGTGTTCTGGTGGCCCAGGCACAAGGTACAGGCAGATACCCCAACCCTCCCTTTCCCCTCTGACATAAGCCACAATGCCATCAAACTGTCCTGACCAGGCTTAATGTCCATTGGGCCATCTCATGGTGTTGCCCACTTAGGGCTATCCAGTCTGACTCTGACTGGACACTATCCCATGGCCTCATGTCTCTGACTGGAATGATCCAAACTTAGTCAACTAATAATTAAGTAATTGCTGTGAGCAGAGTACAATGGGCTTGGAGGGAGGGGGAGTGAAGAGGGGAAGAAATGGTCCCTGCCCTTATGGAGCTTATACAGTCTAATTGGGGGGGATTTAAATTGAATTAAAAAAAAAACCGGTAAAAGGAGTCGTAAGGCAATGAAAAACAAGGGCCAAGTCTCATAAACGCCACCACTGCCCCCTCCCCCAGCCCCATACACTTCCTTTGTTGTTGGGTGTCTGTTTTCAGTCTCCCTTGTGCCCATCCCTGACCAGGAGGCTCACGCAGTGTAATGAAAGAGCTCTTGCACTCGGGACTCCCATTCATGCAGGGAGCTCGGATGGAGGGACACACAGACATGTCTGGAGAGCACTTAGAGGCCACACTCACATGCCAAGGAACATGGGGTGATGAGTGCTGAAGGGACAGCATGAGGTGGGGCGAGGGGAGGAGGCAGCACTGCCCTCCTCTTTGCAGGCTGTGGGACTCCCAGAATGAACCGAACCCTGAGACAGTGGGGAGCCCAGCCATTCTCTGCCAGCCTCTTTTTCTACATGGTGGATTTGCTCCTGGTCAGCTTCAGTTTGCCAAGTAGGGGTGGGGAGGGGATGGGAAGCAGTGGGGAGCAGGGGACAAATACACTGGCTTTGGGCTTGGGACACCTAGGTGCCACAGCAAGCTTTGCCACTCATGAGCTGAGTGATTCTGAGCAAGTTACTTTGTCTTTGTTCCCTCAGATCTGTAAAGTGAGGGGGCTGGATGAAATCATCTCTAAGGCTTCTCCAGCACTATGACTCCTAAGGTCAAAGACTTGGGGAAAGGATGGTGCCACCTAGCTTGCTGATGAAGAGGCCAACTGTATTAATCCAGTTTGCTTGAAGGCAGTTCAGCATCTTCCCCTGCTTTTGGCCCCTAGTAGCCATCTTGGTACAACTAAGTCCTTAGTACCAAGCTAAGTCCTTAGTACCATGCTAAGTCCTTAGTACCAAGCAACGGATGACCCGACCTTCAAATCAGACTGGGGGAGCCACAGGGCCCACGTGGTGCTGTCTGTTGTTAATAACCACTTCCCTTTCCCCCCTTTCTTTACAGTTAAGTTGAAAGACTACGAGGCTGCCGTGAGCAACTTTGAGAAAGCCTTGGAGAGGGCAAAGCTTGTTCACAACGATGAGGCCCAGAATGCCATCATCAGTGTAAGCCTACCCTTCCTGCTTCTGGCATCCAGAAAGGGTTAAAAAGGGGTGCCAGCAGACCTGCCTTGCATTTTTCCACTCCCATTGTTTCTGCACTCCCACTTCCTAGCACATAGTAGGCACTTAATAAATGCTTGTTGATTGATCCACCTCAAGCAATCAACTATTCTATACCTTTCTTTTTTTCTTTTTTTTTGCTTTTTGGTAAGACAATCGGGGTTAAGTGACTTACCCAGGGTCACACAGCTAGTAAGTGTTAAGTGCCTGAGACTGGATTTGAACTCAGGTCCACTCTATCCACTGTGCCACCTAGCTGCCCCCTATACTTTTCTTCTTGTTGTTTGGCCTTATCTGACTCTTTATGACCCCATTTGGGGTTTTCTTGGCAAAGATACTGGAGTGGTTTGCCATTTCCTTCTCAAGCTCATTTTGCACATAAGGAAACTGAGGCAAATAGAGTTAAGTGACTTGCTGAGGGTCACACAGCTAGGAAATGTCTAAACTAGTGTCTTGGATTTGAACTCAGGAAGATGAGTCTTCCTGACTCCAGGCTGGACATTCTTTCCACTGCACCATCTACCATGTACTAATCCTACACTAAGTGTAGCATGGGACATGAAAAGGACAAGATTTCATTTTTATTCTCAAGGAGCTTATACTGCAGTTAGGAGACAAGATTTAGGCACAGAATGATGAGGCACAGTATATCATGAAGTGCTGGATAGATAATAATTAGTGCAGCAGAAGTACAGAAGAATGTGAGAAATAGCTGGAGGTAGTTGGGGAAGTCTTCATGGAGAAGGAATAATTCCAGTATTTAGCACACTGCCTGGCACACACCAGGTACTTAATAAATGTTTATTGACAGGCTGACTGGAGGAGGTGGGCCTCCTCCAGTCACGGAAGGAAATCTAGTACCACAGACTCTATTGAGATGGACCTTTGTGGTCATCTAGTTCAAATCTCTCATTGTAGGTAGAATTTGGGGAGCCACAGTGGGGAGTGGGGAATAGAAGGTTGGTGGTAAGAAGAAGTAGGGTTGTAGAAGCAGGATGGATTCCAGAGAGCCTCGAAAGCCAGGCCCCAGGGGAGTCAGGCAAGGAAGAGCCGATGTAGGGGAGTACTACAAAAGTTAGGAAGATTGGGCAGCTAGGTGGCGCCATAGTGCACTGAGTACCGGGCCTGCAGTCAGGAAGACTCATCTTCCTGAATTCAAATCTGGTCTCACTTACTAGCTGGGTGACCCTGGACAGATTACTTAACCCTGTTTGCCTCAGTTTCCTCATCTGTAAAATGAGCTGGAGAAGGAAATAGCAAGCCACTCTAGAATCATTGCCAAGAAAACCCCAAATGGGGTCATGAAGAGTAGGACCCAACTGAAACAACTGAACAACAGCTACGACAACAGGAAAATTAGTCTGGTATCTGCCTGAATCTGTTGGGATAAATGAGGATGGAGAGGTGTACAGACAGCTCAGTTTAATGGGGAATGCAGTTAATTCCAATGGGAATTTTATAGTCTAATTGGGAACGTAGGACCATATAGTTATTTCTTTTCTTTTTTGCACCTAATAGTATTTTATTTTTTTCCAATTATATGTAAAGATAATTTTCAACATTCATTTTTATAAGATTTTGAGTTCCAAATTTTTCTCTCTCCCTCCCCTCTAAGATAGCAAGCAATCTGATATAGGTTATACATGTATAATCATGTTAAACATATTTCCACATTAGTCATGTTGTGAAAGAAGAATCAGAACAAAAGGGAAAAACATGAGAAAGAAAAAACAAAAAGCAAAAAAAAGTAAAAAATAGTATGCTTCAATCTGCATTCAGACTTCATCGTTCTTTCTCTGGATGTGGATAGCATTTTCCACCATGAGTCCTTTGGAATTATCTTGGACCATTGTATTGCTGAGAAGAGCTAATTCTCTCATAGTTGATCATTGCACAGATTTACTGTTACTATGTACGATGTTCTCCTTGTTCTGCCCACTTCAGTCAGCATCAGTTCATGTAAGTCTTTCCAGGTTTTTCTGAAGTCCACCTGTTCATCATTTCTTATTAGAACAGTAGTATTCCATTACATTCATATACTACAACTTGTTTAGCCATTTCCCAATTGATGGGCATCCCTTCAATTTCCAATTCTTTGCCACCACAAAAAAAGCTGCTATAAATATTTTTTTTTTTTACAAAGTGGGTCCTTTTCCCTTTTTTATTATCTCTTTGGGACACAGACCTAGAAGTGCTATTGCTAGATTAAAGGGAAATCTAGTTTTATAGCCCTTTGGGCATAGATCCAAATTTGTCTCCAGAATGGTTGGATCAGTTCACAACTCCATCAACAATGCATTAGTGTTTCAAATTTCCCACATCTTCTCCAACATTTGTCATTTTCCTTTTCTGTCATGTTAGCCAATCAGATAGGTATGAGGTGGTACCTCAGATTTATCTTAATTTGCATTTCTCTAATCAATGATGATTTAGAGCATTTTTTCATGTGACTACAGATAGCTTTAATTTCTTCATCTTAAAACTGCCTGCATCCTTTGACCATTTATCAATTGGGGAATGACTTGTATTCTTATAAATTTGACTCAATTCTCTGTATATTTGGGAAATGAAGCCTTTAACAGAAACACTGGCTGTAAAAATTGTTTCCCAGCTTTCTGCTTTCCTTCTAATCTTGGTTTTCTTGGTTTTGTTTGTTCAAAAACTTTTTAATTTAATGTAATCAAAATTATCCATTTTGCATTTCATAATGTTCTCTTGTTTGGTCATAAATTCTTCCCTTCTCCATAGATCTGACAGATAAACTATTCATTGCTCTCCTAATTTACTTATGATATCACCCTTTATATCTAAATCATACACCCATTTAAACATTATCTTGGTATAGGGTGTGAGATGTTAGTCTATGCCTCATATAGTTATTTCTGGAGCAACATTTTGAATTTTAGCCAATCTCCCCTCATTACCTGGTAAGTTTCTGGGCTATTCGCATCCTTCTGCCATCAGATGGTGTATGCTTAAAGACTGTAAATTTCATTTACATGATGTCAGCCTGAGACAAGCAGCATTACAAAAGAAATGTTTTACAGTGACCAAAATACCCCCAACAAAAAGCAATGCATGCCTAACTAAGTGTAATTTATTTCTGGATTATATATGTTTTATGTTTATGTCTTGATGTATGTCAGTGGACTCGTGATCTTACTGATATTAGTACTTCATCCATGGATGCAGACCACAGCCTATTCATGCTTTCTTATCCTGTGCAAATCTTTTCTGTGACCTTTCACAAATCTTCCATAAAAGATCTACACATTGCACTAGAGGCCTTCTTCTAGGGCTTTAGATATTTAATGGATACCACTTCACCTTTTGTGCTATTCATTTCATCTTTCCTGCTTGCTATGTAATCAACCTACCCTTTTCCCCGCTAATACATATCCTAGATGTTATCTTTTATGCCACATTTTATATGGAAGTTATTATTGTTAATGTGTTATAGCTAGGGGTATACTGGTAAATTTTTAACAACCAGCTGTATGGGCTCAGGATACACTTTTAAATTTAATCTGCATTATTGATATTTTTTCCAGCACTTTCTTAAGTCTAGACAATCAACAGAACAATAAACCAAGCACTGATTGTAGCATTTGCTGATTTTTGAAGTATAAATACTCACATTGAAAACAGTTGGCTCTCTGTGAACTTGGATGAGATGGCTCCAGCAGACTCTTGGTTATAGCTGTCTACTTGTACCCACCATGCTTCTCACCATTGCTCTTTAGTGGTGAAGGTGTTTGATAATTCCTAGTCTTATAACATCTCTGGGAGAGAATGGTATTGAAAAGATAGCTTTTTGGGGCAGCTAGGTGGCGCAGTGGATAGAGCACCAGCCCTGAAGTCAGGAGGACCTGAGTTCAAATCCGGCCTCAGACCAAACACTTGACACTTACTAGCTGTGTGACCCTGGGCAAGTCACTTAACCCCAATTGCCTTAAAAAAAAAAGAAAGAAAAGATAGCTTTTTGTATCAGCAAACAGCTTAGTATCATATCATTGAAAGAGCTATGTAACTTCCCAGACTTAATCTAACCTGATCTTATGTTATTCAAGGCCCGGTCCATCACAGTGCCCATCTGTACCATCAAAGATACAGTTTTAGGGGTGACACCCTCCCCCCAACATACATCCTAAATCGTTAGCCTGTTTTGCTGCCACCTGGAGTTCCCTCTAGGAAGTCTCAGAAAATAACTCAAATATAGTTTATGTTTAGGCCTCCAGAGAGGTGAGTAAAAGGGTGCCCTTCTCCTAAGGGACTTAGTACTCCCCTATCTTCTTCTTAGACGTGCGGATTCCAGGACTTTCTGGGTACTCACCATTGTCCGGGAAGTCCCCCTTCCTTTTTCAAGGAGACAGTGGTTCAGGAACTCTACTCCAAGGCTACATGTTTGGGAGCTCATGCAACTGCTGTGTGCCTCTGCCTCAGTGTAGCCATCAGGAGCTGGGGATGGAGAGGTTTTCACTCTGGAACTTTTGTCCCTAGCTTTGATGTGCTCTTGTCTGTTTTCTGGAAAGCAGAGGTAGGGGCGAGGGGAGTGGAAGGGACAAGAACAATTACAATTTGATACCCCCCCCTTTTTCATTGTGGCTCTGACCCACAATATGAGCCAATTCCTTCATCTCTAGTTGATCTGCAACAGCCAAAAGCAATCAGTTCCCAGTGTATGGAATACAATCATAAGTTCATCAAGTTGATTGGGGTAGCCTTTTGTTATTAATGCAAGCATGCATTAATGGTGCAGTAGGTTGGGTTTGGCTCAGGCTGGGCTGAGAGCTAAGGTTCAAAACTGGAATGAAACGAGGCTCTCCCAGTCCATCAGTATACAAAGGGAAGTTTACTTAGTCATAGCAGAGAAAGGACATTTCAAGCAGGGAAAGCAAACAGCAGCGATTGTTCCAACGCTTTCTTGTGCCTGTCATGCTGCTAGTCAGTCAGAAGCCTGAGGGAGGAGCCAAGAACCTAGCTGGGCATTCAGAGTAAGGTCAATCAAGCAATATTTTTAAAGCACCTACTGTGTGCAGCATTGTTCTAAGAGATGGGGATACAAAAAGAGGTAAAAGACAACCCCTGCCCTCAAGGAGTTCACAATCCAAGAGGTGTGGGGGAGAGACAACAAGCAAACAACTACAAACAAGCCATATTCAGGATAAGTAGGAAGTAACTGCAGTTTAAATGAATGTTTCTAAATGATCTAAACAGTGTGATTCTTCGTGCCCTCTGCCACCTTTCTTCTTGGTACCATTACTTTTGCACTGTTACCGTGGAAGTAGAAGGGGCTGTGTAAGACAGAGAGTCATTTAGCAATTTGTATTTGGGTTGTGGGTCACTCTGAATAAAGAATTCATCAACTCCAGGCCAACCTAAGCCTTTCTGCCTTGGC
>NW_020954575.1:17088980-17089081 GCF_900497805.2 Vombatus ursinus | reverse complement strand
TGGGCTGGTCCCCCAAGGGCAGCCACAAGCCGTTGCCGGGCCTACTGAAGCTTTCTTATTTCTAGCTTGTTAGACCCTACCAGAGCCAATTTCCTTGCCAT
>NW_020954575.1:17088072-17088852 GCF_900497805.2 Vombatus ursinus | reverse complement strand
AAAGAATTCACACAAGATAGTGCATGGTGGTGAATAATTGATCTTTGACTGGTATACCCTAAACATGAGTACCAAGGGGATACAGAAAAAAAAAGTAGTAACCAGCGTTGGGTGGTAGGTTGGAATGGTGGGGAGGGGGGCATATTGGGACTTCCTAATCAGGGAAGGTTTTCTTTGTGGATGGAGTTTATATTAGGGGAAAAGTTGAGGGGGGGAATGGCTAGAGTAATTGGGTAGGACTAGCAGCTGTTTGGGGCTGACAATACATACACATTAATTCTTACCAGTTACTTCTGCTACCTCTAGGCTTTGGATGACGCCAATAAGGGCATCATTGAAGAACTGAGAGCGACTCGAGGCTCTGACAGTGGCAAAGACAAGAAAGACAAAGGTGGGAGTTCCTGGAAGCCTAGAGAGAGCTCTTGGGGTCAGAGGAAGTG
This sequence comes from Vombatus ursinus, assembly GCF_900497805.2. NCBI lineage: Eukaryota > Metazoa > Chordata > Mammalia > Diprotodontia > Vombatidae > Vombatus > Vombatus ursinus. The sequence continues at coordinate 17,088,412 of NW_020954575.1, read as the reverse complement.
GGAAGAGGAAAGAAGGCTTTATTTCTGGTCCCTGACCAATTGTTTTGTGTTCTCTTTCCCCAAAGAGGTTGTTGGTTGCTGTGTTCTCCCTCTGCTTTCTCTTCTGTCAGGCGTAGACCAGTCTTACAGTGGCATTAGTCAAAGAGGCTGGCCACAACCCTTGAGCCTTTAGGCCTAATTTCTGATCAGCAACCTCAGGTGTTTTCTTCTGGCCCATCTGGTGCTGGGGAACTAACCAGGAAGGGGACCTCAGACTCTTCCTCTGCATGGTCTTTTTCGGAGCATAGAATTGTAGAATCAGAGCCGTTAGGGGCCTCAGAACAAAGCTGGTTAAACTTCT
>NW_020954575.1:17083489-17088018 GCF_900497805.2 Vombatus ursinus | reverse complement strand
TCATTTTCTAAGAAAGGAAACTGAAATTTGGAGAGGTGTGTGAACTGGCTACGGTCATGAGCAGTAAGTGGCACAGTCAGTATCTAAACCCAGGTCTAAAGACTCCAAAAGTCAGCTCTTACCATGAAACTAGATCATGTATTAAAAGGACTTTGTAACTGGAAAGCATCACACAAATGGGAAATCTTACTCTGTGTCCATTGTGTACTTGGCAGCCTCCATCCATCCTCACGTCTGCAGGTCATGGAGGAGTTGATACTTGTAGAATGAGATTAATACAGGATGATGAGGACAGAGGGGTGGGGGTAGGGGTGGTGGGAGGTGGCTCATTCCCTGGCCATGTGTAAGCTGCAATGAAATCCATTCTGTGAATAATGGGAGGCCAGGGCACTAAAGCATACTATAATAGACTTGAAGGTTAAAACAACCTCTTATCCCCCAACAGTGAGAGCAGTCCTCTGGGCATTCTCTTGGCCTGCCTTTTATCCCTACCAAATTGTAGCTAATGAGGGGCAGAGGTGGCATTCATATCCACAAGGACAGAATCAGGTCTGTGGGATGTGTGGCCCAGCCTGGGTGCCCATAGGCCCCAATGTCATTATTCTATCATACAACAACATTCTTTCAACAAGCATTTATTTATGTCTACTCTGTGCCATGAGGTTATGACTAGCAACATTTCAAAAGTCAGAAGTAATGGACCAGAAAAACAATTTGAAGAAAACTTGGCAATATAGCTACTAAGCAAAGTCATCCAAATGGCATTCAAGGAAAACTATGGAAAGAGGACTACAAATAGAAGAAAAATGGAAAAGAGTTGAAAGAAAAAATTTCATCACAATTTTCTCCATCAAGAATAGTAGAACCATCACACCTCCTAATATGGCAGTCTCTGAGGTGCCTTTATGGCACGAAAGAGAGAATGAAGACAGGAAAAACAGCCAGGTTAGATCAAGTATAGCATGCAGAGAAAAACTCTGTGCTGGAGGTGATATGTTTGTGAGGTCATTGAAAGACAACATACAAGGTATCTGAAGGGACAGGAAAATACCAAAAGTATGGGAAAAAACTCAGACTTTAATATTTTAAAAATCGACTTGAAAGTTCAATAACTATTGGCCTCTATTTCTGCTCTCCCCTGTGTGTGTGTGTGTGTGTGTGTGTGTGTGTGTGTGTGTACATATGGATATATATGTGTGTTAAGGCAGCAATGGCAGTGGATAGAGAACTGGCTTCAAAACCAGGAAGACCTGGGTTCAGGTTCCACCTCTGATACATACTGGCTGTGTGATCCTGGACAAATCACTTAACTCCTCAGTACTCTCTCTAAGACTCTAAGTTGGGAAGAAGATGCTGCCCTGCATTGGTAGAGGGAGATTTCTTACCCGGATATTTCTTAAACCAGTGCAATTACAGGGTCAGTCCCTATCCCTATCCTATCTTGTCCCCATAATTTTTGAGTCATAGGAAAGAAGATTTTCACAAGCATTATTCAACAATGAACCGTGTCTTTACCATATCACAATTAAATAATTAAATGAAAGATACAGACAGTGTAAGTTCCCATCATACTTGTTATCCACACATCAAGATCGTTCAGGAGTTCAGAAGATGGAATGACAGAAGTAACCCTATTCATTGACCCTCTGCTAGTAAACATCAGGCAAGACATAAAACATGGAAATAGATGTAGTCCCCCAAAGGTATTTGCCACCATGATGCAGGTGATGTAGAGCCAAAGCTCTGCTGAGGAAAGATTGATTCTTGGGGAATGTTGGGGGTCCTCCAGGTTCTCCTGTTTGCAGATAACATTGGGCCTCAAGACAGTGCAGAGCCTCCTGGAAGAGATCTGCAGTCCCAAGGACTTTTTCTGGCCCGTCGATAAAGGGAAGACCAAGTAGAGGAAAAAAGGCAATTGCCCAGATTTCAACATGCATTTAGATGGATACCCTAGAGAACTTTTCCAGCAGTATGTGTACCTGGGACTGATGGTACAGATGGACAGCGTGCCAGGCTCAGTGTGGAAAGGGGAGAGAACAGGCTAGATTGCTTTCAGGACAATGCAGAGCTCTTTTTCCGACCTCAGGTTTCATCATCTTTTCAATACTAACATTTTATCAGTGTTGTTTGATGGCAGTGAGATGTTGAATACCACTGCTTCAGAAGAGCTAAGGATGATTATCATACAGAGGGCAGAGGAAAGGTCTGTGGTGCCAGGTGGCAACATGTGACCAATGAGGATGTCATCAAAGAATCATATGACTAGAAGAGAAGACGGGCTGAGCAAGAGGTGATAGTAGATATGTCCAGCGCCTCAGGTGGAGCCCCTGTGGTCAGCTTTCAGGAGGACATGGATGAGAACTGCACATGACAAACAAGTATGGATTGGTTTTGATTTGCACCATAGGAGGAAATGGAATCAGTGAGATCGCAGATCCATTTGACTATGTGCCAAGCATTGTACAAGGCTCTGGGGAATCAAAAACAAAAGTGGAACGATCCCTGTACTCAAGTTGCTTACATTCTACTTGGGGAAAACAACATGTATTACAATCATTTGTAAGAATAAAATATATGTGGAATAAATGCTGAGTAATTTACAGTGTGTGGGTGGGAGAGAGCATTAACAATGGGGAGGATAAGGATAAGCTTTATGGCTCACAAGCTGGGCCTTGAAGGAATCTAGAATCTAGAGGAGGAGGTGCATGGGGGACAGCCTGTGCAAAGGTGGGAGGTGAAATCTTATGGATGGTAAGCAACAAGGAGGGCAGTTTGCCTGGAACATAGAGTGTATGAAGGAGAGAATGATAAATTTGGGAACATCAACTAGAGCCAGGCTTGGAGGGGCTTTAAATGCCAAATGGGAGTTTCTGTTTATCCCAGAGACAATAGGGAGACATGGAGGCTTCTTGAGTGAGGGAGTGACATGGTTTGACCTGTACTTTAAGAATATCACTGGCAGCTGAGTGAAAGATTAGAGAGAGGAAAGACTGGAGGTAGGGAGGGAGAGCATTTAATGGGCTACTACAGCAGCATTGCAGCCAAGAGGCGCCAAGGATGGATGTAGGAGATGTAGAATTGGCAAGACTTGGGAACTGATGAGATGTGAGGGGTGGCTTTGAGTCTGGAAGCTGGGTAATGATAACAATAATGGCATTTACAAAGTGGATCCTTACAACAACCTTGTGGAGTAGGCGTTACTATCTCAATTTTATAGATGAGGAAACTGAGGCAGCCAGAAGTTGTGACTTCCAGGGTCACACATCTAACAAAGGTCTGAGTTGTGATTGAAACTGAAATTTTTGGGACTCCCAAGTCTAGTGCACTGACTACTACACCATCTAAATGCATTCAGATATGATTGGAATAAATTCTGTGATTGGNTGAGTTGTGATTGAAACTGAAATTTTTGGGACTCCCAAGTCTAGCGCACTGACTACTACACCATCTAAATGCATTCAGATATGATTGGAATAAATTCTGTGATTGGAAGATGATCTATCTGATGGGAAGAGTAGTGATGCCCTCCACAGAATAGGGATGTTAGGGAGAGAGATCAGTTTAGGGGGAAAACGTACGTTTGATTTGGGGCCCAAGTCCATTTTGAGATGCCAGTGGGACAGCCAGCTGAAGCTGTCTAAGAGAAATTTGGCAATGTTCTTGTTTGTAAAGTTGTAACAGAGTGTAATACTACAGGGTCATGAGGATGTGGATCAGCCAGAGCCTGCTGTTAATTCCTCCCGCTGTTCTAGCAGATAAGCATAGAAGACGGACAGGACATTGTGTGTCTTGTCACACAGGGAACCAAGGATGTTGCCTAGCTAGATGCTTATAGCCTAATTGGAACAAGTAGCTTTGTTGCCAAGGTGCCTGGAACCAGAGTAGGATCCCCACTGCTCTCCCCTAGGCAAAGCCAACACATTCACTGAGAAATGTAATGGACTCCACGAAAAAGGGGGCTCAGCTTTCTTGCTGGAGAGCAGCTGGGCTGCCCTGAGAAATGTTGCAGGTCTAAAGGAGAGTCACCTGTAAGATGGAGGTGCTTGGGACTGGACTTCCCTTCCTTCTCCTATGAGACTGGATGAGGGTGAAGATGATGAAACCATAGTATTTATTAGCCTTCTGATGAGAGCCTTTTTTGTTGTTGATTTTTTTAAATTTTAAATTATTTATTTTTAGTTTTCGACATTCACTTCCATAAGATTTTTAATTTTAAATTTTCTCCCCCTCCCTCTCCTTCCCCCTCCCCAAGACTGCATGTAATCTGATATAGGCTCTACTTATACATTCATATTAAGCATATTTTCATATTAGTCATGATGTATAGAAGAACTAGAACTAATGGGAGGAACCCCGGGAAAGAAGAAATAAAACAACAAAAGAAAAGGGGAGCAAATAGTACGCTTCAATTTGCATTCAGACTCCATGGTTCTTTTTCTGGATATAGATAGCATTTTCCATCATGAGTTTTTGGAGTTGTTTTAGATCCTTGCATTGCTGAGAAGAGCTAAGTCTATCAAAGTTAGTCA
>NW_020954575.1:17079974-17083357 GCF_900497805.2 Vombatus ursinus | reverse complement strand
CCCGCTTTTATGATCTCTTTGGGATACAGACCTAAAAGTGCTATTGCTGGATCAAAGGGTATGCACAATTTTTTTAAAGAATCCGTGAGGAATAAAGAGTCACCAGGCTCTTTCCCCTCTGCCAAAGGGGAGTGCTTCTTGGGACTGAAGGTGGCAGCACACGAGCACGTTTTAGTCTTCCCTGAGGCCACAGGAGGACGAGACTTCCAAGTTACCCCATTGAAATTCCTGAGAGCCTGTGACGGGTGTCCCAGGAAAGGGAGGTACAGAAATAGAAGGTGCACGGGCTTTTTGGCAAAGGATCTCTCGGGATTGACAGCGCTCCAGTAAGACTTACTTGTTCAACTCCTTTCTTGGCTGGCAGCTCATATTCCACCCAAAGTTTCCCACTCAATAATAATCAACACACATCTAAGGGATTCCTCTCATTCAGAGAAGTTACAGAATACAGCAAATGAAATTCAACAACCCGGGAACATGCTGGAATTGCAAGGGGATGGGATTTGAAGTCAGAGGACCTGAGTTTGAATCACAGCTTGGCCATTTATGAGCAAATCAGTTCTCTAGGCTTCATTTGCTTCACCCTTAAAATGAAAAGGTTGGACTCAGTGACCCCTAAGATTCCTTCCAGGCCTAGGGCTATGATCCTATCCCTTTCTCCTGTACCCTGCCCCTCCCCCACATGCACCCTTGTCCTCTCATACTCACACAGGCTAATGCCTGTGTTTCTTAGACAGGAAGTGTAGATGAATCTCAATTAGAGTTCTAATAAAATATCTGTTCTTCTGGGTGTGTCTTCTGTCTCATAAAATGCGCTTCACAGCAATATTAACCCTGAGGTTACAGATTGGTTTTCTCTGCCTGGCAATTGAGCTTAATGGATCTTTTCTTTTTTTTTTTCTTTTTAGATGAAATATATGAGGATCCTGAGGTTGGAAAAAATGAGAAAAAAGAAAAGGGGGACATGGATGACTCAGACACAGAGAGGGGTGGGAAAGAAGGAAAGAAGGTAAAAATAAAAGATGATATAAAAAGAGAGAATGAGGACCAGAGTGGGAAAAATCAAGGGATGAAGAGGGAGGAAATTGAACCAGAGGAGGAGGAAGAGGAAGAAGAGGAGGAGGAAGAGAGGGAAGAAGAAACAGAAGGTGAAAATGCTGAATAAGATGAGTAGGATGCACTCCATTTCTGAGTGTTGGGGCTTGGAAGGAAACATTCTGGATCCTAGGGACTCACTTCTAAATGGATTGTAACTTAAAGATGAGCATTTTAAAGGAAAAGGAGGATTATGTGAAGCTGAGGACTGCTTTCCACAGGCTAAACTCTTCTGCCTTTCATTTATTACTCTTCAAATACATATTTTCCCTCTTATAGACTTTGGATTTTTAATCACATTTTTTTCCTACTTTCATTCCCAGAAGAGACCCTGGGAGTGAAATTAGTAGCATTGGTTTTGGGTACTGCAGTGCTCATTCTGGTTGGTCACTGGAGTGTTAGGAACCTCAGAACGATCTCCCCAGAAGCTACGGGGAGAAACATGAGGGGGAAGCCGATAGTCAAGTCAATTCAGCACAGCAAACACTAAGTGTCTATTGTGTATAAGGCACTGTGCTGGGCACAAGAGATGCAAATGCAAACATGAAATAACTTCCCTTTTCTCTCTACTGGAGAAGATAGAATATGGACACAAAGAAGTAAATACCAAGTAATTTGAGGAGGGAGATAATGCTAACAACTGTGAAGGTACAAGAAGACTTTAGAGAGTAGGTACCTGGCACTTCGGCTGAGCCTTTAAGAAATGAGTGTCAGAGGTGAGGAAGGACTCCATAAGAGGAATGCTGAATATATAGTTTATTTTGATTTTAGCAAACCATTTGACAGTCTCATGCTGTTCTTGTGAACAAGATGGAGACATAGGGATAGATGGTACAGTTAGCTTTGGAAATAGTTGGAAGGCCAGACCCAAAGAGTAGTCATTAATAATTCAATGTCCCCTTCAAAGTAAGGCCTTGGGGATCAGCACTTGGGCAGTCCTGTCTAAAATGTTCATAAATGGCTTGGATAAAGACATTGGTAGCATGCTTATCAAGTGTGCAGAGAGGCCAAAGCTTGAAAATATAGCTAACTTATTGCATAATAGAGTCATAATTCAAAAAGACCTTAACTGGGTAGGACACTAGGCTGGATCTGATAAGATAAAATTTAATAGACTATAAAAACATGTGTATAAAAAAAATCAACTTCATAAGTACAAGATGGAAGTGGGGAAGGGGGCTGAGGAGGCAAAGCTAGATAGCAATTCAATTGAAAAATATCTGGGAATATTAGTAGACTGCAAGTTCAAAATATCAAAGTGTAATATGGCAGCCAAAAAAACACATTGATTTTTTTTTGGTGAGGCAACTAAGGTTAAGTGACTGTCCCAGAGTCACACAGCTAGTAAGTGTCAAGTGTCTGGGCCAAATTTGAACTCAGGTCCTTCTGATTCCAAGGCCAGTGCTCTATCCACTGCATCACCTAGCTGCCCCACCACAAATTGATTCTCACATTGCCTTAAGAGAGGAATGGTAATCATTTGCACTATGGTAGATCCCACTTTACTCTTGTCATCGGACACCTGGAGTATTGTGTTCAGTTCTGGAGACCACAATTTAGGAAGGACATTGTTGAGCTAGAGCAGGCCTGCACAACATATGGCCCACATGCTGCTTGTTGCCCCTCAAAGGATTTCAGGTGGTCCACAAAAAAATGTAGGGTTGCTACTGCACAAACTCTCCTGTTTATCACATAACCTGCGGCAACCAACCATTGTCAATCTATCTCTAGTCTAACATATCTGCGGCCTGAAGTTTAGCTTGTTTTAATTTTGGCCCCTAGCTCCTGCTGAGTTGTGCAGGTCTGAGCTAGAGGGTGAGTAGAGGGGAGCAATAAAAATAATGAGGAGCCTGAGATCATGCCTGAGGAGGATTAGTGGAAGAAAATGAGGATGTTTAGTGAGAAGAGAAGACTTGGGGTAGACTTGACTACTTCCAAGCATTTGATAGATTGGCATATGGAAGAGGGTTTAGACATTGCTTGGTCCCAGAGGGTAGACATAGGAGCAATGGGAAGAAGTTGGGAAGAACTGAATTTAGGCTTGAGATGATGCAAAACTGCCTAAAAAGCAGAAGGATACTAAAGTGAAATGGGCTGCCTTGAGATGTAGTAGGTCCCACTCACTAGAGGCCTTCAGGCAAATCTGGAGGGCTACTTTGGGAGCATGTTGTAGAAGGGATTCCAGATCACACAGAGCTTGGATTCTGGTCTCAGAATCTCCTAGAAGCAATGGGTAACCTGAACATTTATATGTGTGTGTGTATATATATACATATATATATATATAT
>NW_020954575.1:17077822-17079941 GCF_900497805.2 Vombatus ursinus | reverse complement strand
ATATATATATTTTGTTGTTGTTGTTGTTGTTGTTGTTGTTGTTGTTGAGGCAATTGGGGTTAAGTGACTTGCCCAGAGTCACACAGCTAGTGAGTGTTATGTTTTTGAGGCCGTATTTGAACTCAGTTCCTCCTGACTTTAGGGCCAGTGCTCTATCTATTGCACCACCTAGCTGGCCCCTAACCTAAACATTTTTGAGCATGGGAGTGATATGGTCAGACTCGTGCCTTAGGAAGATAATTCTGGCAGCCATGTGGAGGATGAATCAGAGAAGGGGAGAGGCTGGAAACAAGGAAACAGATTGGGAGCTTATGATAAGGAGTGCCTAAAAAAGAGTAGGAGCTTTGTGCTTGCAGAGAGAGGCATGGATGGGTGACATGCTGACAAGACGTGGCAAGTGACTGGTTATGAATAGTAAGGGAAAGGGAATAATCAAGGATAACTCTAAGGTTATAGACCTGGGGAACTAGAAAGATGGCAGCGCTCTCGATGGAAACTGGACATTTTACAGGGGAGGGCAATGAGCTCTACTTTGGACACATTGAATTTAAGATGCTGGTGGGTTTTTATATATATACCTGAAAGACAATTGTGTAGAGATGATAATTTGACTTTTGAGTGTAATTGAGATCAGATAGAATGTAGAGAGAGGAGGACCCAAGATGGACATGCCTTGGGGAATACTCATGCTGGAGGGATACGAGTTGGATGATCTGGAAAGTGAGATGGAAAGAAGAGCAGCTAGATGAGAGAAGAGTGGTGTTCCCCTAGAAGGCATGAGAAGAAAGTATACAGAGATGGTTGTAAACAAGTGCCAAAAGCTTCAAAGAGGCAAAAAAAAAAAGACTAAAAAGTCCCTGCAAGACCTAGCTCCCCTTGCTTTGGTCACAAAAAATGTATCACTACTTACTAAAGCTAACCCTCTTTACCTGTGCCCTTGATTTCATTCCCTCTGGCTTCCTTCATGACCCTTGCTCCAGCATCCATCCTTGCTTATGAAACTTCAACCTCTCTCTTGCCACTGAGTCAGTCCCATCTACCTACAAACACTCTCTGGTTTTCCTAGTCCTAAACCTTAAAAAAAAAAAACCACCCAAAATACCAACTTAAAAAACAATTCAGCTGGGTCTTGATCTGGGGTCAGTGAATTTACAATATACCTACATATATATATGTATATATGTATATAGTGTGTATATATATGTGTATGTATATACATGTAACTTTCTATATGGTTTCCCTTTCTAATCCTATGTATTTAAAAACATGATTCTGAGAATGGAGCATTAGGTTTCACTAGCCTGCCAAAGGGTCCTTGGCACAAAAATGGTTAAGAACTCCTTTGACCGTTCTAGCCCATTCCGTTTCAGTCCTGTTTCTCACTTCCCCTTCACTGCTAAACTTTTGGAAACAGCTGTTTAAGCCCCATACCACCACTTCTTTAATCGCTTACCTTCTGGCTCCTAGAATTCATTCTCCTCAACAGTACACAGATGAACCTACTCTCTCATCTATGGGTAAGCAACTGGACATGAGTAGAGAGGGAAAGGGATTCGTTGATCTTCCCTCCTCCCTTCCTTGATCTCTGCATTTTTTAAACATAATTGTTCATGCCCTCTTAATAGATATTCTTGCCATGCTGTGATAATAATAGCTAGCATTTGTATCGCCCTTTAAATTTTGCCCAATGCTTTAATATGTTATCTCATTTTATCCTTACTACAACCATGTGAGGTAAGTGCTATTATTATTGCCATTTTCTTTTTTACAGATGTAGAAATGGAGGCAGACAGAGGTTAAGTAATATGCCTAAGGTCACACAGCCAGTAAGTGTCTGAAGAAGGACTGGAACCCAGGTCTTCCTGACTTTAAGTCAACGAACTCCTCATCGCACCATCTAGCTTTCTCTCTTTGTTCTCCCATCTTTCTGAGCAGGGTGGTCCTGTGCTGGCTCCTTTGCTGGCCCTTCGTCCTTCTCCAGGCTACTTTATGTAGGTGTCCCTTAAGGGTCTGACCTTAGCACAGGATCATTGGTTTTATTTTTTATTTTTATTAATTTACTTTGATTTATCAACAATCACTTCCATCTGCTTTTGAGTTTAAAATTTTTCTCCCCCTT
>NW_020954575.1:17077577-17077662 GCF_900497805.2 Vombatus ursinus | reverse complement strand
CGAAGAGTTAAGTTAATCAATATTAATCATTGCACAACGTGGCTGTTACTGTGTACAATGTTCTCTTGGTTCTGCTCACTTCACT
>NW_020954575.1:17044317-17077567 GCF_900497805.2 Vombatus ursinus | reverse complement strand
CATTAGTGTTCCAATTTCCCCACATCTTCTCCAGCATTTATCATTTTCCTGTTTTGTCATGGGATCATTGGTTTTAAAAGTGAGATGTTAGAGACTGTCTAATCCAGGCCTACACATGACACGTGGCTCAGCCACCCAGAATCCTTTGGCCTGCTGCAAGCCCTCAGGCTATAAGCAGCCCTCAGGTTGTACGTGCCTGGTCTAATCCAAACCCTCATTTTATAAATGAGAAAATGGCCCTCTTCTCTCTTTACACTCTTCAGTTTGGGGATCTTCTTCATCACCACATCAACTACCATTCTTATTCCTTTTACTCAATTCAACAAGAATTAAATATTTGTTTAAGGGACTGTGCTAGGTGCTGAGGATACAAAGTAAAAAAAAAAAAATGCCCCTACTCTCAGTAAGCTGAGGGAATAACATGAATGCAAATGTATACAAAGTGATTTCAGAGGGGTAGAATGCACTGGGGAGCTCAGGAAAGGCCTCATGGAGGAGGTGGCAGCTGCACTTATCCTTGAAGAGAGACACGGGTTCCAAGGGGCAGAAGTGAGGAGGGAGTGGACACTAGGCAAGGGAGATTGCCTCTGTAAAGGCCTAGGGGTAGGAGATGGGGTATGATGGACAGGGGATGAAAAGTAGGCTGGAGAGCCGCTTAGCATGAGGGACAGTCATGAATGAGTGAGAGGCAGATTCATGATTGTGATGAACTTTAAATGCCAAGCATTTGATCTCAGAGGCAAGAGGCAGCCACTGAAACTTCTTTACCAGGAGAATGATATGACCAGGCCTGCTATTTTAGGAATATTAATTTGACAGCTGTGTGGACGGTGGATTGGAGAGGGGAGAGACTTAGAGCAGGGTAATCGATTAGCATCAATTAGGAAGTGATAGGAATAGTCCAGGGAAAAGGTGATAGGGGCCTGAACCAGGCTGGTGGCCATGGGAGTAAAGAGATGCTGGACCCAAAAGTTATTGTGTAACTGATTGGATATAGGAGGTGAGAGCAAGAGAAGAGTCAAGAAGACTCTCGGATAGTGATTCTGGGTGACTGGAAGGATGGAGATACTCTTAGCAGAAATAGGGGAGTTAGGAGACAAGATGGATTTGGGGGAATGAGAATGAAGTGTTTTGAAAGTGGGATCAAAATTTGTCTATAACTCATTCCTCCTCCTGACTTCACTCTCTGTATATGACACCATGAATTATCTGGACATGTGTTTATCTTTGGGATTATCTGTGAGACTCTTTCCTTGATCACTCATATCCAGTTTTATCAGGGGATTGGTTAGAGTATGTAGCTGAACTTGTGGGCTTTCACTCCATAGGTAGTGATATAAACTCTGGCCCCTTGTTAAAGGACATGAAGGACCAGAGGCTCTTGGTTCCTTGGTCCCTGGGAAGGATCGCGGAGGGGAGAAAGGGGAAGATTGTGCCATACAAGTTTGGTGACTGAGCCAGGAACTGCTTCTTACTCTTGGCTATAAGGAGCAAGGAGACATTGTTTCTGTTCTATTTTGTTGGGACAGTTTCAACAACAGTTCTTCCTTGAACTTCTAGCAAGGGAAGAAAAGAAATCCCCTCCTCCCTACCACTCTCCTGTCCCATTCCCCAATAGGGACAGCATGAATATGGCAGCAAGGACTTATACTTACCTAGACAAGCCTGAGACTGGAGCTCAAAACCCTGGTTGCCTCTTCCATCTAGTTTCTTTCCTTGAGCTTTGATCTTCAAACAATGCTAAGAAATGGACATTTCTAGCCCTAACAGCTGCCTCAGAAGTTCAAGTCCCTGAGTCTGTGCCACTTACCCAGAGGCAGGAGCTCTTTGCAGCTACGTTCTCACAGAAGATGACCATCCCCAGAAGGAGTCTACAGCTGAGAGAACTAAGAAAACTTAAGCTCTGCCTAGCTGGGGCCACCTTCTAAGAGAAGGTTATGGTTACAAGAAGTATTTCCCTCTGGGCAGCTAGCATTGACTCAGTGACTTTGAACAGGCACCACCCTACCTGTCTCTGTAATCTAAATATTCCATGTGCTGAGCTTCCTGCCCTGTCCTTTAAACCCTTCTCTAAACCAGAAATGCCCTCATTTCACTTTCTGGATTCCTAAGTATTCTTTATAAAGTCTATTTCAAATGCCTCCTCCTTTATGAAGCTGTCCTAGATCCCATCCATCCATCAACAGAGACCCTTTGCTTCCCACATTACCTATCATTTTTATAACTCATTATCATGTAGTAGTATGCATCATGTCTGTATCTAATCCCCCTGTAAGGCTGTAAGCTCCACGAGGGCACGGATCCCTTTTATGTAAGCTTTGTATCACTCTTAGAAGAGTATACACGTAATAAACGTTTGTTTAAAGAAGGAATAAATGGATCTTCACAAATGAGTTGAGATTATAATAGCTGATCATTTTAGTCGGGAGGACGGGGAATAGATCCGGAGGGAACCTGGCTTGAGGGAAGAAAAGGCAGAAAGATCAGGCACAGGCTTTTAGAGGCCTGTCCCACTGCTTCTGAAACCCCGGAGTGGAAGTTTTGTCAGGACCAGAGGTGACCTGCTTCCTTTCATCATCCTGTTGCTTTTTGGACCATGAACTACTTCTGGCAGTCTGGTGAAGCCTATGGACCCCTTTTCAGCATAACGTCAATGCATAAAATAAAATACCAGGATTACAAAGGAAACCAATCCTCCGGTAATAACTATGCAAATGTTTTTCCTAAGGGCCCCCAGCATAAGAGCCCCTTCCTGCATCCCCAGCTTGGCCAGGTGACCCGAGCTCCCCGCAGACACGGCTCTTAGTGGAGGAAGTGCCGGCGCACCTGGGGTTTCCTGATTGCTTCTCTATTTAATTCGTTAATTATTAAAGCAGAAGGGTTAGACCTGGAGATTGATCCGCCCCTGCCCAACTGCTCGGGAGAGACCTGGGCCAACAGGTGCAGGGCTGGGGTACGCGACACCATTCAGAGCCACCACGCGCATGTGCAGTCCGGAGTGGGTGGTGCCTAAATCAGTTTCGCTTCCCGGGACTGGTGAGCGGAATAGGCCTGTGCGCAGGCGCGCGAGGGACCGGGCTGGGTAGCGCGGCCTAAGACCACATGGCCCCGCCCTCCTACCCCTGACTATGTAAAACCCCTTGGGGCCGGGGGTCGCTGCGTTTCACTCAGCTGCAGGGGCCGCGAATAGAGCCCTTGCTGAGGCGGAGCTGCGTCCCCTCCTCATCATGGTGAGTGGGGTGGGGTTCAAGGGTTGGGGAAGGTGCTGGCTCTGAGGGCACACCCAGAAACTTAAGTGGATGCAAACCTGTTGTTTTCTACCCTGGGGGAGGGGAGGGGTGATGGGCACTCTTCTCCCCAGCACTTCCAGCTCCTGCCTTCCCCGGGATGGATGATTCACTTCTGAGGTCTAGGGTGGAAGTGCGGGGAAACATGCCAGACTCCGAGTTGTGAGATACCTGGGTTCAGAAACTATTTCCGCATCTGTCAAATGGGTTATTGTAATACCCGCTTCACGAGGGTATTGCAAGGTTCAAACAAAGCAATCTGCAGCCCTTTGAAGCGTGCGCAAGACGTCCTGTTGGGAGTGGGCACAAACTCGGGTCAACCTGGGGCCAGCTCGATGCTCCTTCCCAGAAGTGTTCAGGCGGGAGCTTGCCCGAAACTGTTATTGTCCAGGATTAGAGACCTTCCTGCGTATCCCCACCCACAAGGTTTGGGCCGGAGGAGTACTGGGTTTAAGTCCCAGCTCCACTGCTTGCTTGGCAAATCATTTTCTTTGGGGCTTGGGAGTTAGCAAATTAGCCGTTGGCGAGGGGAGGAGGAGGAGGTGCCGGAGCAGCGTAGGTCCGTATGGGTTTCAGCAGCTTTTGTTCTTATACCTACCATTTAGCAGCTGGGGAAAAACAAGAACTGAGGTGCAAACCGCATAGCGAAATTCAGATGCGGGGCTGGACCCAGAACCCTAGGTGCCCTGTGCCACCCGTTCTAGGGAAGGCGCACAGACCACGACTTTGTCGGGGGAAGAGGGCAGAGGAGGAGGAGGTGGCCGCTGTAGTGGTAGTGAAAGGAGCCAATTGTCCAAGCAACTCCAGTTCCCCCTCCCCTCCCTTCCCCACCAACTCCTCTGTGGGGCTATTGTGCCCCCACCCCCCATTCTAGACAAGAGAGTATTATCTTCTTCTGACTGACAGTTCCAAGGAGGGGTGGCCTTTTACAAACACTTCTCCCCCCTGCTCCCCACTGGTTTTGCCACAAAAAACCGAAGATCCCCAAAAGTGAACTCTTTAAATGGGCAGGGTGGGGAACTTTTAAAAAGTTTTACTGATAACTTGTTTTTACATGTCATTTCGGTAATTCTGCCCTCCCCCTATTTCAACGAAACGTCTTTTGTAATAAAACAATTAAAAAACGCCAAACCCAAAACAAGGATTAACAGTTACTGTGTGACAACGTATGTAACATTCCACCTTAATAGAGAAGGCATAAGAGGTCAGGATGAGCCCTAGGAGCCCCACAGGTGAGAGGGATGTGAAGATGGGTAAAGGGCTGGTGGAGAACTGGGACCCCCAAACCCTTGTAATGCCCTTCCTTGCCCTAAGCTCCACCAGGCCATTTCTCAGAGGCCTAACTCAAGTTCGGCCTCCTCCATGAAGATTTCTCTGATCTTCCCCAGGTGATGGTGACCTCTCCTTTCTCAGATTTCTCATAGCCCTTTGCCTAGATTGCTCCATTGCATAGCCACCATCTTCCCCTAATTATTTGTGTGTCTTACTCCCCTTATTGTATAGTATTGTACTGTATGGTAAGCTCCTTTGAAGGCAGTCATTGTAAATACATAGTAAGTGCTCCATAAATGTTTACAGAATTGAATTTCCTAAGAAATGAAAAGCTAGAACCTAAAAGCATGAGCTGGAATTCCGATAAAAGGTGTTCATTCTGCCCTTGTACTGTCTGAGCAGGGCTGACATTTTGCTGTGCTCTGTCTACTCAAAGGGAAGTATGGTAAGAGCAGTCTCACCTGGAGACCAGCTGGTCTACCCTCAGAGCAAAAGACGGGAGAGCCAGGAGAGATCATTCACACTCTTTCCCCAAGCTAGCCACACAGGAAGTGGGAAGGTACCCAGGAATCCTAAGGAAGAGATGATAAGTGTGCCTTAAGAGTGATCACTGCTCCTTCCACCAAAAAAAAGACATCAAGTCTATCTATCAAACAAGCATTTATTGAGTGCCTTCTATGTTCCAGAAACTGTTCTGGGTACTGGGGATGTAAAGAAAAAAGTGAGACAGTCTCTCCCCTCAAGGAGCTTACAGTCTACTTGGAGGACACAACATATTTTCAGATAAATACAGGATCTACATTTTAGAATTTAAAAAAATTTTTTTTACAGTATTTTACAGTAATGAGCGGGGTGGGGTTTGGGCAGCATTAACAAGTAGGGAAAACAAGAAAGGAAGTGGCACTGAGCTAGCACTTAAGTTGAGCCTTTAAAGGAGCTAGGGGTTCCAAGAGGTGGAAGTTAGGAGGAACATTCCAGATATGGGGCACAAGCTGTGCAAAAGCACAGAGGCAGGAGATGAATTCCTGTGTGTGGGGTAAGCCATTTTGGCTAGCATTAGGTGTATGGGAAGGGAAAAGTGATTTATACTTAGCTTAGAAAGATAAGAACGTGAAGGTCCAATAGAGGAGTCTGTTATTTGCTCCTCAGAGCAACGGGGAACAGTATGTTAGGATATAAGGTTATCTCCCTGAGGCACAAGAAGAAACTGTCCCAAACTTGTTCTTATGGGTTCTGGCTTATCTGCCCAGGCAGTAAAAGGGTGTTATTTTGTGTGCTTGTGTGAGGAACAACTCTCGTTCATGGGCAGGTTAGTTACAGTAACAGACATCTTATAGTATCAGAGCTCAAAAGGCCCTTAGGGACCAGCTAGTCTAGTCTTATCTTACAGGAGGCAGCAATTGAAGTGTAGGGGAGGAAGTGGTTCCCTAAAGCTCACTAAACGGGGAAGGAGCTTGACTTAGGAATTCCAGGATTTGGTTATGGGAGAGGAGTCCCAAGCATAGCTCCCTCAACTGGGGTCTGTTACTGCTGCTGAAAGGGAGAGGGGATGAGGGCAGTTACAATAACCAGGTTCTAAAACTTTGGTGGTTGATGGAAAGAGGTGGGGGATGAGAGTGAGCCTGTTGACTGCCCTGATGTAATCAGTGATGTCATCAGCTCTGGGATCTGCCAAGAGACTGACGTCCTGATTCTTCCCTTCTCTTTGCCCTGGTCCCGCAGAACAGAGGTTTCTCTCGGAAAAGTCACACATTCTTGCCTAAGATTTTCTTCCGCAAGATGTCCTCCTCAGCTGCCAAGGACAAGCCTGAACTCCAGTTCCCATTCCTGACTGAGGAGGAGACTGTGAAGACAATCCGTGAGTGCAAGACTCTCTTCGTCCTCCGGGGGCTGCCAGGCAGTGGGAAGTCCACGCTGGCCCAGGCCATTGTGGATAGGTATCCTGATGGCACCAAGATGGTGTCTGCCGACGCCTACAAGATAAATCCAGGCTCGCAGGCTGCCTACCACGAGGAATACAAGCAGCTCGATGAGGACCTGGACATCTGCTGCCGCCGCGACATTAGTGTCCTGGTACTGGATGACACCCACCATGAGCGCGACCGCCTGGAGAAGATCTTTGACGTTGCTGACCGGTACCAGTACCTGGTAGTGCTGGTGGAGCCTAAGACATCCTGGCGGCTGGACTGCACCCTGCTTAAGGAGAAGAGCCAGTGGCAGCTCTCTGCTGATGATCTGAAGAAGCTGAAACCTGGTGTGGAGAAGGACTTTCTGCCACTCTACTTTGGCTGGTTCCTGACCAAGAAGGGTTCTGAGAGCTTGCAGAAGGCTGGACAGACCTTCCTGGACCAGCTGAGCAGCCACAAGGCCTTCAAGAAGGAGATGAAGCACTGTATGTAGGACAGGGCTTGGGGGTGGGAGGGCAGGGAGGCCTTCAGCTCATCAGCAGATGGTACATACATGGGATCATTCTCTTATCCACAAGGCGATGAACAGTGAAATCCAATGCAGTCTTCCACTGTGACCCTCCCCCAGCATATATTTGGACTGCCTCTCCATCATCTGCTTAGGGAAATAGATTTTAACATCCTGAAGTTACCAAACTCTTGGTAACTTTTCTTGAGGCAGCTCGGTGGTACAATGGATAACTTGCTACTAGGCCTGGAATCAGGAAGACTAGAGTTAAAATCTGGCTGTAGACATCTGTTTTTGAGAGGCAGCTAGGTGGTGTGGTGGATAGAGCGCTGGGTCTTGGGTCAGGAAGACTCATCTTCCTGAGTTCAAATCTGACCTCAGACACTTACTAGCTGTGTGACCCTGGTTAAGCCACTTAAACTATTTGCCTCAGTTTCCTCATCTGTAAAATGGGGACAATAACACCAACCTCCCAAGGCTTGTGAGGATCAAATGAGATAATTGTAAAGTACCTAGCATAGTACCTGGCACATAGTAAACGCTTTATAAATGTTAGCTGTTACTAGTATTACTAAACTGGAATCATAGTACTGTTGGGGGCATTACAGACCATCTGATTCAAGTCCTTCTTGTTGCAAATGAGAACTCTGAGACCTGGAGAGGGAAAATGGCCAAGGGTCAGAACTGGGACTAGAAGCCAGGTGTCTTGATTCTTCAGGCTAGTGCCCTTCCACTTGGCCTGGTTTCATTTCACCCACGTACTGGCTCTGAGCAGACCTCTTTGCTCTCTGTGACCTCAGACTCAGGAAGCCACTCAGACAGTGGATCCCAGCACCCCTGATTTCTCCTTCATTTGTTAATGGCTCTGTCTGTCATTCACTCATCTACCAAACCTTTATTCTTCCCAAAAGAATCTGGTAAGCCAAAGCCAGAGGAAACTAGGCAGGTAATACAGTCGCTACACCAAGGGCATATGATTCACTGAGAAGGCAATTAGAAACAAGTCAGGATTACTGAGCCCCTGGCTGATCTGGAGAACTGAGAAACAAAAACATTTAGAGCAGTCACTCATCCGGAGACCACTGGGACAGGAGGAGGGAGAGCAGTAAAGCCCAGAGATAGAGCCCCTGGAGGCAGAGCACATCTCCTTACCTCTGACTTGGTGGGTGGCCTCTGGTGGGGTACATCATTTCTGAGTCTGCTTTCTGGGTCTACACAGGGGAAACATCCTGAGATCTGGAGAGGAGGAATCAGTGAGGGGGAGCCAAGACCAAGAGGGGTCCCTCTCAGAGAGGGGATGGGAAAGTGCCTTCGCTCCTTAGAGAAGAAGTTTATGGTTCTAGAGAGAAAAAGACACCCCGATTCCCAGGACAGCCAGGGACATTTCGGGGAGAATGATGAATCTAGATGGTCCAAACACAAAATTATAGAATCAGAGCTAGAAGGGAGTTTAGAAGCAACTTAAGTCTACTCGCCCCCTCCTTATTTTATAGATGAAGCCCAGTAGGGGGAACTGACTTGTCCCTACCCTCAGATGGTAAGGGGCAGGATGTGAATCCATATCCTTTGATTCTTTCTACTATGTCACAGTGCCTCTTGCAAAACTGTCTTTCCTCGATCTCCACCTCTCAGTGTTCCCAAACATCTAGATTTTGGGGTAGGGCAGCACTTAGTCTGTAATGGCTTGCCTGAATCTAAGGTAAGCCTTTGGACTAAGGGCTAGGGACCTGGAAATGAGAACATCATATGGCAGGGAGCTGCCCAGACTGACGGAGGAATCGGGTGGGGAGGAGTTACCAGATCTGTATTGAGCCTGGAGAGCAACCAAACCCCAAGAGAAGGGACCCTCAAATTGATGTAAATACCAACTCTATATCACAGCCAGTAGCCCTCGTCATGATTTTAAGTAAGTGAAAAAATAATTTATTAAGTAGTTACTGAACTGATTCTACTTTTGTGAGGGCTGATGTTACAAGTCACTACTCTATTTCCTAGAGTTTATGCACTTGAGCAGGGAAGGTACTTAGGAAAAGCAACAACAGCCAGGAGGCCCAGGCGCATACACAGTCCACACTGCCTATCCCAGACTACCATTCATATAGGTCTGCAATTATATGCAGTTAAATAATGTCTGCAAAATGTTTCACATATATTATCATTTTGATTTCTGACAGCACACTGAGATAGGAGCTATTATAATCCCCATTTTACAGATGAGGAAACTGAGGCTCAGGAGGCTTAAGTGGTTTGCCCAGGATCCCACAACTAATAAGTGAGATAGGATTTGAACTTGGACCTTCCAAACTCCAACTCTTATGCTGCAACCCCACACTCCCTCACTTCTGACAATTTTATGGTCTTTGGTAGAGGGACCCAATTACAGATACACAAGGTTTTTTGTTTCTGCATATCCAAATTTTGGGGAAAGATTAAAATATTCAATACCGGTGCCCTTTAAAAATGTTAGAAGCACTTGATTTAGGAATATAAAATATCCTTTTACTGAGTGCTCAAGATAGCTAGATATGATGGCTCAAAAAGAACAGCATAACATTTCAGTCCCAGGAAATTAAAAATGAATCAGTCACATTTCCCTTATTAGTCTTGCCCCTTTGAAATCAGTGATCTAAGACAGAGGTGTTATCTGTAAGGCAGGGCTTTGTAACCTCTTTTCCTGATGCACTCCTTCCTCCCTCTCCCCATAGTTGTGTCTGGGGATGAATCTAAGGAGAAGATTTCCTTGGCTTCCTACTTTGTGAAGAGGCCTCCAGGGGTGCTGCACTGCACCACCAAGTTCTGTGACTATGGGAAGGCGGATGGGGCCAATGAGTATGCCCAGCAGGATGTGAGTGCTGGGGCTAATTCGGGGAGTTGGCCGGGAGTGGGGGATAGGAGGAGGGGAAGGGCTTTTCCTAAAGTCCAAAGATAACTAGCAACCCAATGCTGAATGGAAATTAAGCAGTGGACCTAAGGAAATCAGGGGAAAGGGTTTAAAAAAAAATCCCTTTTCCCCATTTCATTTTGGTGGCTATTTATGTCCAAGGAAACTGGCTGGATAAGACTATATGGCAGGGACTTGCCCCCTACCAAGACCTCCTAAAAACCAAGTCTAGGAATACATCTTCTGAGCCTAGATTTCCTGAAGCCACTAAGAATACCCTTCACCCAACGTGGATATATAGAAGCATGAGAACCCATGGGAAAGTCAAATGCCAACTGAAGAAGTGTCCCTTCCACACGTTTCTGCCTCATCAGTTAAACACCTATGACAGATGCTCTGCCCCTGCCTGCTCAGCTTTTCACCCTCAAAGCAAGACATAGGAAGTTTTTCACTGTCAGCTTTATCCCCAGCAACTTCTCCATCTCAAGTTGGCTTCCACTTTCCCTCTAACATGCTGCTAAGCTACCTTAACCAGCCTTAACACTACTTCCACTTCCTGTGCCCCTGATATGGTGATTGATCCACTGTCAAACCACCTGTTCTTCTTTCTCCCTACCTCAGGTGGTGAAGAAATCCTACTGTAAGGCCTTCACCCTGACTGTCTCTGCACTATTTGTGACACCTAAGACGATGGGTGCCCGGGTGGAGCTGGGTGAGCAGGAGCTGCTGCTGTGGCCGGCAGACGTGGACAAGACATCTACTGAAAACCTGCCCCGAGGCAGCCGTGCCCACATCACACTGGGTTGTGCAGCAGGTGTACAGCCTGTGCAGACCGGTATCGACTTGCTGGAGATACTTCGGCAAGAGAAGGGGGGAAGTCAAGGAGAGGAGGTGAGCGAGCTAAGTCGAGGCAAGCTGTATTCCTTGGGCAATGGGCAGTGGATGCTGCGTCTGGCCAAAAAATTAGAGTTTAGGGCCATCTTCACAGGATACTATGGGAAAGGCCACACTGTGGCCACGCACAGCAGCCGAAAGGGAGGTGCCTTGTCATCTTGTACCATCATCTAGACAGTGGGCTACCCTTTCAAACTATTCACCCCCCTTTCCTTATGTGGGGGTGAGTAGGAGACACTGCCCTCCACTTTGACTTTTTTATGCCATTAACTCACCTGTAACTTTTCAAAACTTGTAAAATAACTGCCCCTTTCCAACCTAACACCTTGTGCTATAAGTCAGAAGGAACATTTGGGAGACTGGACCAAAGTCCTAGGACTCAGGACTTGTTACCCTGTGGGGGTCCCGTCCCCCCCGCCCCGTTACTCACCCAGTCTCTAGCAGCAGCACCCCTTGGTTCTTTTAGTCCCAAGGTACTCCACTTCCCTTGGTGTACTCTACAGAGAAGTCATGTAGCACTTCCACAAGAAACCCGTCTTCTCTCCCTCCCCTCCCCGCCCCGCCCCCCACACAGGCTCTTACCTTCTTTGTTAATTACTACAGTTCTGGGAAGTGTTTACTCTTCCCTTCCTATGAGTCTAGTCCTTCATTCCCCTGTTCCCCTCTACATTCAGGATGAAACTGATAGGGGGAAAATAAGGCGACTCTAAAAGAACTGTATTGATGACTGATTAGGAAAGTGCACAGCAGTAAAACAGATCGCCCTGTCTGGGAGGGCGGGGGCTTAGGCAGAGATTCACCCCACTCTAGTGATGTACTTTCCCTGTATAGACAGGGAAATTCAGGCCCAAAGGGGTCGGGAAGCCTGCTGGGATTGCTGTATATTCATGGGGAAGGCTGGGGCTCGCTGTCCCAACCAGGCTTCCTTGCCACTAGGCTGGTGAAGGCCTCCCTCCATCTGCCTTCCTCTCTAAGGGGGTTTTTAACACTGCTTTGCATACTTCATTTCCTCTCTCACATAACTGTCTTGGTGTCATGCTTTGACTCTGGCCTGGCTCCTGTGCAATATGGGACCTTACTCATTATGCTGTTTCTCAACACAAGTGCTTGGGATTTGAGTTAAAACATCCTGGTTTTGCCCATCCCCCAAATTGTAAGACCGTTAATGAAATAAATCTCAATAATCTTAATCATGTGCCATTTTGTCTTTCTTACTCTCTCTTCCACAGTGAGGGACTCGGGCAGCTGTCTGCCCACTAGGACTTTATCAGGGCTGGCTTTGTCCCATAGTCTGTGGGGCCATTGGTCCTGTCTCTGGGCCGGCCAGCCACAGCTGCGAGGAAGCTGGGCAGCTGAACAGTGCTTGCTTTCATAAGAGAGCAGGACCAAGAGCAAGCTGGCCCAGGCAAGAGATGGACACAGAGACCACCCCTATTTACCTTGCCTATCTAGACTTCTGAGGGACCCTGGTCGGAACCTTCCACAGAGCTTGCTACTCAAGGACACGCTTCCATTTCCTTTAGAAACCCATCATTGACCACACCAAAGTTAACACCACTTCAGACAGTGACCACACCACTTGAGTAAAGACTCAAGATCTTCATAAACCTCCCTTTAAAACAAAGGCCTAAAAGCCACCCATTGGGCTCCCATTCTTCCTGCCCCCCCCTTCCTTGTCACCCAGACCTTCCCCACTGCGACCCCTGACTACCAGGGGTGGGTGATGGCCCAGCAGCTACAAGAAGACACCAAGTACATCACATTTTCCCCTTCATAGAAGCCCTACACTTCCATAGTTTATGGGGTGGATAATTGAGACACAATTCATCCAAAAATTACTTTTAGTCAATGATTCTCACCTCTTCCCAGGGCTGCAAGACTCCAAAACCCTACTCATGAGGAAGCCTATTCAGTTCTGAGTAGACTGACACCACCTCAGTCTAGCACTCCACAGGAGAATCCCAGGAGCCGAGATAACTAACTCAGATAGTCAAACCAACCATAATCTCTTCTCTTCCCAAACCAAATCCAATGTGGCAGCTGATGGCCACGACAAACAAGCGCACAGAGCCTAAGCACAGCATCTGCCTTCCCCCGATAATGTTCTCTCCGACCCTGTAAGAACGGACATGTGTGGGAAACAAGGACTTCAGAAATCTTTGTGTCAGCCCCTCAAGTGGCAGCAGGTGCCAACTGAATCGTCAAGTCCCACTCAGGCTCTTTAACCTGTCTGCTGTAATGCAGACCCACTGACGCAGGACCTCTAGCCACTCTACAGATAGATCATAGGATCTTACATCTAACACTGAAGGGACCCCTGAGGTTCTCTAGTCCAACCCTTTCATTTTACAGAGAAGGAAACTGAGGCACAGGAAGGTTAAATCACACGGAGTGCTGAGACAGTATTTGAACCCAGGTTCTCTGACTCCAGAGCCAGTGTTCTTTCTACTTTGCC
Organism: Vombatus ursinus; assembly: GCF_900497805.2. Lineage (NCBI taxonomy): Eukaryota > Metazoa > Chordata > Mammalia > Diprotodontia > Vombatidae > Vombatus > Vombatus ursinus. The sequence continues at coordinate 17,064,363 of NW_020954575.1, read as the reverse complement.
ACTGTACTGCATCAACTAGAAGGGCCAGGAGAAGCCATGCCCTCCACAACTAGCCCAACTACACCTAGAGACCTACTAAGCACATGTATGGCCTGGAAGATGAAGCCAATGTGTCCACAGAATAAAACAACTGTCATTCAGATTGATTCACTTATAGGCCACCATGAGATTAATGGGGAATCCAGGAGCAGCCTGCCATCCCTACCTAGAGATCAGGAGAAGAGCTACTGGGTAAGGACAGGGGTCAGTTCTGGTTCCCGACTTTGCAACAACAGATAATGCAGCTGCCAGCTTGAGGGACCAGAAAGTGTCAGATCATTTTATTCTTCTCATGTGTTTTTTAATTTTTTAATAAAGTTAAACAGTAAAACAAAAATTCACAAGCTTCCTCCCCTCCTCCCACCCCTTTCCCTACCCCACCCCCATCTTCAGCGCTGGTTCCCCGTCCTCCACCCCCACTCACAGACACAGAGGTATCCAACTGAGAAAATGAAACTGCTCTAAGTACAAGGAGACATGATGAAGGGAGGAGTCTAATTATGTCCATATTCAAAATTAAAACGAGCACATCTGCATTCTCTGGGTTCTGAGTTGGTTGGTTTTATTCCCCCTTCTTTTAGCCAAACTGGAAAAAGAAATTCCCTGGACCTGATGCTGGAAGGGAAAAGGAACATTGCTTTGTTAGTTCTCTGGCTGGAGTTCAGATCAGCTCCTCAGCTAGGGCACAGTCCCCTGGAATGACTTGGGGGAGTAACCCTCTAGCTCTGAATAGAGGTTAACATCTGGGACAACCACCACCACCAGCTCCTGTGGGCCCAGGGAAGATGATCTACTTCCCCAGAAGTGTTCTTGGAGAAGTCCTCTTGGCACTGAGGCAGAGGTGGTCCTAGCAGCCCTGACATCTGAAATAGTCCTCCTGACTTAGCTACAAAGGTAGCAATTTCTGCCAGGAGGGAGTCTGCTCTATTTGCCCCACACCCACTGACCTCAAACCCATGAACAAAGTGGGAGATGTTACAACGACTTAAATCAAGGGAGAAGACAGCCCTTTACGCCCACCCTGATTTCCCAGCAGCAGTCAAACTTACCTTCAAAGCTGAAACCCCCTGGACCACCAAAGAATGCCTTGAAGATGTTGTTGGCATCAAAATCTGGAAGGACAGGGCAAATTATATTAAAGGAGTAGAAAGGTAAGAAGGAGTCAGAAGAGCTTAGAGAAAGTTTTCTATGACCTCCTAGTATCATATCTCTCTATACCCAAATAGATCACAATACACTGAAGACAGATACAGACGCAAGCTAAAATGCCATCCCCGCCTCTGCTTCTCTCCTCCATCTTGTTCCAAACCTGAATATAAATATGTATGTGTATATGTGTATATTAATGTACACGAAAATAAATATTCACTCACTGCAGCTGCTTTATAAATACAAGGACTTCCCCATGTGCTTCATCTCACTATAAACTCTAGGAACAGCCTCCTCCAATTTCTTTTGCTTTCCTGTTGTTAAGTACAGGATCCACACACACACGCACTCTCTCTCTCTCTCTCCTCCCCTCCCCCAATGAGATTTGATGCCGTTCTGTCTGACCTACTGGCAATATGCTCAAAGCTCACACAGACTCACCACCCATGTTCATGCCCTCCTCATCCAGGTCTTGCCCACTGTCATAGCGAGTCTTTTTCTTGGGGTCAGAGAGGATAGTGAAGGCTTCACCAACTTCTTTGAACTTCTTCTCTTCTTCCTTTTGGACTTCAGCACTGGCTCCACTGTGTCGATCTAAGATGGGGAGCAGGTGGGAAGAGGAATAAAAGCATTATTGGAATAAGGCTTGAGAAAACACACCTGATGTTATAATCTGAGGTTTGACCAAATTTAAAGGACACAAATTGTGGTTATGTAAAAGTCACAGGAGACTCGCCTTCCTTTGGCTCCCCCCAGGCACCTGCCTGGCCCTTTCCTCTTCCTACCTGGATGGTGCATTAAGGCCCTCTTCCTATAGGCTTTTTTGATTTCATCCTCAGATGCATTCTTGTCCACACCTAGGATTTTGTAGTAATCTTTCCTCTTGCTCTTCTTTAGTTCCAGCTGTGCATTTTTCAGGAGCTGCTTGTGTTCTGGAAGGCGACAAGAAGAATTAGTGGATAACCTTGACTCTGGTTCACAACACTGGAACCCTGCTTAACTTGCCTGGAATCAGTTACAATAACTAAGCCACGGGCTTTTAGGGAACTTTGTTCCAAAGAACTCAGAGCACATTCATACCTATTCTATTTGTCCACATGCCATCCTGGGAAAAGAGGGGTTGACATTATCTTTTCCCTTGTTCATATGCAAAAGCTGAGGCCCAGAAAGATAAGGCAACTTCCAAGTTGGAGTGGAGCCAGGATTAGCATACAGGTGCCCTGTCTCCCAGTCTAACAGTTCAGCAAAATCCCAGATTGGTGCTCATGTGCACCATCACTAACCCTGACACCAAACCGCAGCTATGTCTAGATGATAATGGAGAACACCTAACTGTTCCCCTCCCCCCAAGCAACCACCCTGAATTTCTTTACCTTTCGTTTTCTCTGTCTGATATACTTTTTCATAATCCCGTACTGCTTCTTCATACTGTTCTGTATCTATGTAACTGAGGAGGAAACAGAGGTCACTACGGTGCTGTAGACACAATGTAGTATGCATTCAACACGAGCTATGACAGGAAACTTAGGGGAAAACCTGGTGCAGTCTAGGGCATACACTTAGGTAGGAGGTTTTATATTACAAAATAAAAACCCCAAATCCATTTCCCAGGGACAGAATTACCTGCCATTTTCCTGGAGCACAAGTCAGACAGGTCTCATGGCACCTGGGCTCCCCAGGCCAAGACCCACAAACAAGGAGATGCCTGTTCCTGGGGAAGGGAAAGGAAGGGAAGCTCCTTTACTGGAGGCATAGAGCCTCCAAAGAGGCAGCTACAAGGGCTAATTTAGGAGTAGCAGCACAAATGCTCCTGTTTAGTGAAGCGGAGAGATGGATCAAATAACTCCAGAATCCTTTCCATTTCGTTTTCTAGGTTTGGCTCAAGTTTTAAAGAGCCAGGCAACCCCCAGGAGGCCAGAAGGTTCTGATCTCAGGGAGTCATGTATGACATCTTTATTGTTAGACCAAAATTAGGGCCAGTGAGCAAAGAAAGATAAATTCAACAGGCCAACTCAGTGGCTGGCTACTGCTCCTACTGGGCAAGTCATCAACCCTGAAAGACAAATGCACTGAGACACAAATGGAGAATATGAAGGATGAGGAGAATTCAGACTCTCTCAAGCATGGAGGAGTGCTGTCAAAGCTAAGGTCCTCTTCCTATCTCCTGAGTACTTGTGAAAGAAAGACAAAAGTGGATGGGATCTTCCATGACTTAATAAGATTGCTGGCATCAAAAGGCAGCATCAATGACCAAGGAGAAATGGAGCAGACATCAGTTGGGACACAGGACCAAAATGACCCTGTAACAAGGCACTGCTTCTACTGTGATTCAGTTCAGAATACTACCATCATTTAAGTCTTAGCCTTTTAAGGAAGATTCAAACTGACCTACCAAACTAAGTGTGGGGAAGGTATTACTGACTGAACTGGCAAAAAATAAAACTGGAATTTTAAATACCTCTCTATTTTCATTAAGTGGTGACCAAACAGTAGAAGAAACTGGTAGGAAAATTACAGGGCAACAATTCTGAAGACATTAAGTACAGCTCCTGAGCTGAGGAGCATCCAGGGACATAATTAGACTTGGAGATTATAAATGAAATTAAGTTAAGTAAACAGTGCAGGTAACAAGCAAGCATGGAGATCCAAAGTCTCTCCAAGCCTGGGAGATAATTCTGATACAGTACAGACAGTCTTCCTGTTAGGGACAAGAAACAGATCTCCAGGCCAAGAAAAAACAAAAAAAAGATAATTCAGCCAACTGTGTTAACAAGGATAATTTCTGCTTATTTGGATAGGTCTAAGAGACCAAGCTATGATGAGAACAAGATGATTTTGCTCATCTGTCAAAGACAATTATTTGTGGCAAAAGCAATGTCCTTAAGAATTCCTTGAATCAGTATACAGAGATAGGTGTCCAAATGGGATCTAATGGTCCTCAATAATCCTTGGGATGGTTATTTGTCGACATGATCATGCTTTGGGAATTTAATTTAAAATAAAACCAACAGATCCTCCTTATTACTGTCCAGCACTCTATGGTCCAGCCAAACTGGCCTTCTTACTGTTCCCTCATGGAGGGCACTCCCATTTCCCATCCCCATGCCTAGAATAGACTATTCCTTTCTTCATTTCTCCTTTTTAGAATTCCTAGTTTCTTTCAATACTCAGCTCAAGTACCACCTTCTACATGAATCCTTTCTAGAATTTCTCCAGCTACTCTAGATTAGCTATTCTAATTCTAATTCCCCATTCCAGAGGTGCCCTGTCCTTGTTCTAATCACTTTATATCTATTTTGTATATGGACTCGTTTGTTTTTTCTGACAGAACGTAGGCTCCTTGAGGGCAGGGACTGTTTCATTTTTGTCTTTGTTATGATAGGACTTAACAGAGTCCTAATACATAGTAGGTGCTTAATAAATACCTATTCATTGAATAGCTAAACAAATGTCCTCTTCATTAGTATCTCATTAAAATCGTCAATATTCCCAATAATCCTAATGACAGTACTTGCACATTTCTGTGTGTATAGTAGTAGCAAGTTGAATGACAGGTAGTCCATGAGGTCTTATGCCTCAATGAAGAATTCCATGAAACAATGAAGTTTAAAAATCACTATATAATACATACATACATTTATATATATAGACAATAAATATTGTCCTTTTCCTCTTGCTAGGAAAGAAAAAAAATCACTGTGCATGTGAGGAATTATTACCACCACCACCACCACCACCACCACCACCACTACCATCATCATCACCCTTGGCTCTGCACCAGTTACATCAGAATAGAGACTGAATCAGGTGACTGACGGTAATGTGGAAATGCTTTCCTCTGGAATATTTAAAAATAAGAGGTTCCCTACTAGGAAGAACTGGATGTGATCCTGTCTACAAGGGACAGGGATGAACGAGATAGATTCCTAAGACCATAGAATTCTGTCCTTTTACTGATTTGAGAAATTAAGTAAAGTTTAGGGGTAAACATCATGATCTTCTGAAATCAAAGTGCTACTTTTTCTCACCCAAAATGGGCTAGATATCAGCACAGCTCTCATTTATCTTCAGTTTCAGGGAAGGAAAAGAGAGAGCCAGGAAGGGTGGAAAGAGAAGGGGGGAAGGAAGAAAAGGAAAGAAAGGAGAGGAAAGAAAGAAGGGAAAAGGAAGCAAATAAGCATTTATTAAGCAACTACTATATACCACACACTGTACTAAGTATTTTAAAAATATTATCTCATTTAATTCGAACAACCCTGAGAGGTAGGTCCTATTACTCCCATTTTACAGTTTAGGAAACTAGCAATTAGAGGTTAAGTGACTTGCTCAAGACTACACAACTACTAAGTGTCTGAGGCTAGACTGAAACTCAAGTCTTCCTGAATCCAGGCCTAGTGTTCTATCCACAGTGCTCCCTAGCTGCCTCAAAGTCATCAAGGTAAAGGGAAGACAAGTAAAATACAAAGCTAAATCTCCAAAGTAAATTGTTTTAGATGCAACAAAAGGGATTTGAGTCAGGTATCAAAGGAGTTACTATGAGGACATTCTGAAGTATTGACTTCATTTTTTATATTAAACAAATATTTATAAAGCCTCTACCATATGCTATGTAATAAACTATGCACTAGAAATATGAAAATAAAAATAAACCAGCCCCTGTTCTCAAGGAGCTTACACTGTACTGGGGATGGGGTAGGGACACATGTACAAGGTACAATATATGCAAAGTAAATACAAAGTTATTTCCAGGGGGAGTGCACTTGCAATTAAAGGAATCAGAATGGGCTGGTTATAGGAGGTGTCACTTGAGCTGACCTTTGAAGGAAGCCGGGGATTGTATGCAGTGGAGGTGAAGGAATGCATTCCAGGCATGGGGGACAGCCTATGCAAAGGAAAAGAAGAGAGAAGAAATGTTATGTACAGGGAACAAGAAAGCTAGTTTGGTTAGACCACAGAGTGCATAAAAGGGAGTCATGTGCCATAAGCCCAGAAAGGTAGAATGGAGCCAAATTACAATGGGTTTTAAAAGCCAGAGAAATTAGTATTTTATTTAGAAGGAATAGAAAACTGTTGACGCTTCACGGGCAGGGGAATGAGATGATCACAACTGTGCTGAAGGAATTTGACTTTGGCAGCTAACTGGAAGATCGATTGGACAGAGAAGGGACTGGAGATAGAAGTCCAACTAGAAGGTTACTGAAATAGTGCAATTAAGAGGTGATGAGAGTCTGAACTGTGTTGTGGTCACTGTGTCACAGAGAGTTGTGAGAGATATTGTGGAGGACTTGGCAAATGAATAAAGGATGAGAAGGAAGTGAAGCGTGGTGGATGACTCCAAGCCTGTGAACTTGGGGGACTGAAGGCTGGTGGTGCCCTCAACAGAAACAGGGAGGTTAGGAAGAGGGTAATTTTTTTTGGTGAAAAATTTGAGTTGTTTGGGCGTTACTTTGAGATGACCTTTGGGTTGTCCAGTTGGAGATAGGCAATTGGTGATATGGGAACCGCGTTTAGGAGAGACTAAAGATGAATATATAAATCTGGCAGTCACCTGTATAAAAGTGATCACTGACTCCATGACAGCTAAGCAGAGTTGGACAGGGGGTGGAGGGGTAGGTAGAGGGGAGGCCTAAAACAGATCTCTGGGAGTACATACACACAGAAAGGGTAGGATGTGGCTGATCATGCAAAGGAGACTGAGAAATAACCAGGCAGGTAGGAGAACCAGGGATAGAGAAGTGGCACGAAACTCCTGGGAAAAGAGTGCCTGAGTAGATGGCAGTCAGTGTCAAATGCTGGAGAGACGTCAAGAAGAGTTAATAAAAGACTGTTGGATCTGGTAATCAATATCACTGGTAACTTTGGAGAGAATAGATTCAGTTGAGTGATGAGGTTGGAAACCAGACCATAAGGAAATGAAAAATGATTACGAAGTGAGAAAGCAGGAGCAATGGGTACAGCTAATTTTTTCTAAGAGTTTGACTGTGATAGAAAACAGGATATAGGAGGATAGTTGATGGAATGGTAGGATCAAATGAAGATTTCTTGAATATGTGGGAGGCCTATACACGTTTTTAAGCAGTAGGAAAGAACCAATGGATAAGGAGAAATTGAAAATTAGGGAGAAAGGGGATGAAGGAGAAAGCTCACGGAAGGTATGGGGTCAAGGGAACAACTCTCTACTGAACTGGGCATTTATAAGGCTCCTCCAAAATTGGAGTAAATGAACAAAAAGTGGGTAATGATGCTGAAGTCATTGGAACCATAGTACTAGAGAGAAGGAGCTCTTGAAAGATGACCTCAATTTGTTCACTGAAGTATGAGAAAGGGTCTCTGCTGAAGGGTAGGGATGAAGGTGGTATAGTTGGTTTGAGGTGAGACCCAGGGAGCTTGTGCAATCTCCTCCACTGAAAGTCTATAAATATATCGTAGTACCTAACAATCCCATCTACAGGCAGAGGAGGAACCACATAAACTCAGTAAGGTCTAATTTATTATCTAAAATGCAACTGTCATGAAACTGAACACTCTGTAACTCCCTCCTAAGAAGAAATGAGAAAACACATACTCCCCCACCCCAACCCCACTTTGGAGAGGTGGAGCACTGCATATACTATCAGACTTAGCTGATGCCTTGGTTAGAAAACTTAAAAGCTTTCTTTTCCTCCTTTTTTCTTTTTTTACTAAAGGACATCTTACTGGATAGGGAGAGGAGGCACATATTCAACAATGAAGGTGATGTAAAACCAAAATATATTATAAAGATTTTAAAAATAACAACCCAAACTATACCCACAATAAAATGCAACTCGCCGAAGGGGCTGTTGGTGGCTCCCAAGAGTTCTTGCCCCCACCAGAAGGAGGGCTCCTCACTCACCATTGTGCTCTTCTCAGGTAGGCTTTGATGTATGTGTCATCTAGCTTCACCGCGTTCGTACAATCTTCTATTGCATCATCTAGTTTCCTAAGCTTCAGGAAAAAGACAGCAGTCACATCTCACTTTCTTGGCCAGCTGGGGCCAAGCATGATGTCAGAATACTGGGTAAGAGGAATAGGCACACTCAGTCTCTAATTACCACATCTGCTTTCAGTGATTAGAAAAACCAGCCAGAACATTTCTTCTCTTTTCCCAGGATTAGCCCAGGGGCCAGGAACAACTAAGGAGTAGATCCTAAGCATCCAACATAAGGCCCATGGGCCAAATGTAACCTGTTTGACCCTAGCGTATAACCTGCCTGAAACTTTTAGACAAATTTATCTTCCACCTAGTAAGTTAGCACACCTGAACTAGTAGGCTAGTAGGGTACCTCTATCCCTCTGTCAGAGATCATGCTAGCACAGCTGGATTAATTAACAAATGTAATTAGAGTTGAATGTAATTCATCATGTAATCAAACTGAACACATGACCCATTCCTAAAAAACTTGTATGGTCCTATCTCTTCTATCCTATGACTGGACTCTGTTATATTAGTACCAATGCCTGGGTAAGAAAAAAACATTGGGCCTATTAGAATCACCCCTACCCCACACTCTTTTAGAGGAACACAGGTCCAGAAGCATGAGTTCTTGGATAGTGCAAGTACCCAGATGAAAAGGACTGTATTTTCTCATTTGCTTCCTATGGTGCATAGGGCATGGTAGACACTCATTTCACTGTAAACACCTAGCACTATGGTATGTGATATGCAAAGGCAAATAAGCTGAAAACACCTGAAGCTCCAATTCCCCCAAATGGTATCTGGAAAGGAGACAACAACAACTCCTCACACTTCTGGTAGCACCTGAAGATTTACAAAGCAGTCTCTTACCAATAGCCCTGTGAAGTCAATAGTGTAAGGATTATCATCAAAATCATTGTACAGACAAGGGATCCAGAGAGCTCAAGGAGCCCATGGCTACGTGGCCAATTAGTGAGTGCCGCAACTAAGGTTTCTGAACTCTTTCCATTACGCCACAAGGCCTCTCCTCAAGGACACATAAAAACTGCAATAAGTGTAATTTTTAAAAACCTTCAACCATACTTCACTAGGTGCTCAAAGTGAGAGACCCTGAAAATGGACCAAAAGGGAAGTGGCTCCCTCTGGGAGACTTAGCTGTTTTTCCAAACTGTTCCCCACAGGCCTTCCACCTACCAAAGCGGGGCAAACAGAGCAAAACTTGTAACCTCCTGACCACAGGAAACCCCCAACAAGCCTCCTCTCTACGCCATATGGGCAGTCAGGGAGTCGGTTCCCACATCCCTCAGAGGCCCTCAGTCCCTGGCATGTCTCTGTAACTCCATGGCCTAAGTGCTTACCTTGGCGTTAACTGTCCCCCGATTACAGTAGAGTTTGGCGTTTGTTTTTATATTGTTAGGATCGATCCCCAGGGCCTCTGTGTACAGTTCATACGCTAGTTTGTAATTCCCATCTTTAAATGCTTTGTTGCCATCCTCTTTTTTTGCTTTGAGCGCTTTGGCATTCTAAAGGAAGAAGCAGGAGATGAGTCAGTTGGGCCTGTGGGGGCATGGTTAGCTGGAGCACTACACTAGTGGATATTTCCTGCCCCTCATATACACTAGTCAGCAAGCTGTTTATTTATCATTTCTATTGGAAAATTCTATGTTTCAGTCAAACAGGATTAATCTCTGTCCACTTTTCTTGTCCTGTCTGTCATGATCCTCCAGCTGTTTCTGACATTTTCCATGCCCGAAATGGACTCTTCTCCCTCCCTTCTCTGTTGAATCCTTTCCTTACTTCACTCCAAATCACATGCTGCTTCCTCCATGAAACATCCCACCTATCACCAGATGAAAGCAGTATCAAATTCACTTAGCATTTTTCCTACATCTTCTATCTCCCCCCTCACATTTTGCATTACATCATACTTGACTGTGTGTTAGGCCTGAGGGGGTACACCACCCACCCAACCCAAGGTTAAATGACAAGATCTTTGAAGTCAGGAACTGTCATTTTTCATTTTGATTCCTTTCATATCCAGTGCCTAGCACAGTATCTTGAATGGAATGGGTGATTAATAAATGTCTGTTGAATTTTTTAAAAGACTGTTCCAAATTCCACAATTTAAGGCCTCCCCACCCCTGCTTTTTACTTCTCCTCTTTAAGCCATCTCATTTTTCACTTGTACTTCCTGCATGAGTTTGGAGATAGGAAAAAAAAGATATAAATTCATATTCATCTATCTGGCTACTTATCCCACATTGCAGGAGAGAAGACTAAAATGAAGCTTTGGGGCTAAGTGTGGATTTCAATTCTCTCCATGTTCCCTCTTCCCTCAGCTCCATTAAGTATGACACTTCTTCTTCTACCCTTGGATGCCCAGGGGCTGAAGCCCCTCAGTGAACTCAAATAACTGTTTTTCAGTTCAGGAAAGAATCACTTACATGCTATAGGGACCCAGACAGTAATCAGTCCCTAGCAAATTTTTTTCCAATTGTTTTTGGGTAAGTCAAAAAATGCCTGAATTATAGTAACCAAAAGACCTAGTTCCTCAGAAGAGCAGGGTAAAGGGCCAATATACTCCCCTTAATTTCTAATCATTGTCCCCTTAATCCAAGTGCCTCCCACTCTGACTAGCTTGTTTATCAAACAGACAAGCTACCTTTCCCACCCTGAGCTACATGCCCTAGGACTTACTCTGCAGGCAAGACAAGCCTTCTCATGGTCTGGGGCCATCCTGAGGGCCTGCACAAAAAACTGAACTGCTTTCTCGATACAGTCTTCATAATAAAGGCACAGGCCTCGCACGTACAGTGCATCTGCATTGGTGGAATCCATCCGTAAAATGTCACTGTAATGGCCAAAAGGGGGCAAATTCAGATTTGGTTTAATGTGACCTACCCCTGCTACAGATTTTAGTGTAGGTTCTACTACATTAAAACTGGACGTGGCTCATTTACAGCCAAAGTTTTCAAGGACTCACACTTAGTACTGTAAATGGTCAAGACAGGAAAGACAGTTGCTCCAGTAGGATTCCCTAAAACTATTACTAAAAAAGTCCAAAGTAACCCCCCCCAGTCTCCAATCTGCCAGAACAGCTTAACTCACTCTTTATTCAGTGCATTTAAGTAATGAATATAATTATATATCTTTGTTTCATTGATCTCATTTCCCCAGACAGTAAGTATCCTAAGGGCAGGGACCAGAGTCACTCTTAATATATACCCCAATTTCATGCATGTGTGTATGCATACATGTGTGTGTGTGGGTACAGGGATATATAGATGTAGATATGTACATATCTATATACCCCCCCCCCATAGTTCTTGTGGGCATTCAAATATTGATTGACTTCTACCCTTAAGCACCGATAAGCCCCAAATCAGTCCTGATTACAGATAGCGTCCTCAGCCAGACAAGAACCATACTGTCCAAAATGACAACTCATTTCCAGCGAGCCAAGTATTTAAGACAATCCATGGTATTCCAGAATGGAATGTGCTTGGTGTTATACCTGGCTACAGACTGTGCTTCTGGATAGCGACCCAATAATGCTAAACACTCTGCCTTGAGGATTTTGAAGCGATGACAAGCAGGGGCAAATTCCAAGGCTCGATCCATGCAAAAGACGACCTGTAAGGAGGAAGAAGGGAGATGAAGTCCTTCAGCTCAGGCTTCTGAGGCACTTCCAGTTCAGCTTGGTCAAAGACATTGGATTAGTTGGTTAAAAGCCAAAAGGGAGAAGAAAACACAAAGTAAGTTTCTTTAGACTACTTATCAGATACAGGAAAAAAAATCCAATCTTATGCATAGAAACATTAATCTATGCGTATGAAAAGACAATGTAACTGGGAAGGTGTGATACTAGATAATTAAGCAACTCATTCCCATCCAAATATGGTATGGAAGTTACATCTACTATCCGTAGGTGCCGTGGTTATTTTATTGAAGCTGTGCTTCCTTCCCTATAATTCCAAAAGGATTCAACCCTAAGCAGACACTTTCAATTCTACTTCAGGACACATAAACACCAACCAAATCATAGCTTATTTGGCCATGGATTTGGACAAACTATGGGTAAGATTACATTTCCAAAATGCAACTACATGTAATAATAGAATGAAGCTTCATATTTTATAAGTATCTAGCATATGACAGGCACTGTGCTGGGCTCTACAAAGACAAAAATACAAAGACACAAAGATATAAAGACAAAAATCAAATAGTCCTTGCCCTCAAGGAACTTGTAATTTACTAGGGGAAACAATACATACACAGTTATATAAACATAAAATCACGTGGGACAGGGAGAGACACATGGTAAATACTCAGTAAAAACCTGCTGGCTGGTTGGTTGAGTGTTTTCCAATCTCTGCAAAGGCACAGAGTCAGGAGACATGTCATGTACCGGAAACAATAAGTGAGTCAGTTTGGCTGGCCCAGAGAGGATATAAAAGGGAATGATCACGTGAAATAAGCCTGGAAAAGTGGGCTAGAGTCAGATTGTGATGGGCTTTAAATGCCCAATAGAGGAGTTTGGATCTGATCTGTGAGGCAAGAGGGAGCCACTGGAGTCTCCTGAGCAAAGCAGTAACATGTAATACCTGTGCTTTAGAAATATCTCTTTGACAAATATGTCAATGATAGATTGGATAAGAGAGAGACTGGAAGCAGGGAGACCAATTAGAATGCTGCTGTAATAGTTCAAGTGAGAGGTGATGAGGTCTCAACCAGGGAAGAGGCTAAGGGAAGCAAAGGAGGGAGAGAGATGGGAAATGTGGAGATAAAATTGACAACCTGATTAGATAAAGGGGGAGGAACAGTAAAGGGTCAGGGATAACTCTGAGGCTGCAAAGCAGGGTGGCTGGAAGGATGAAAGGACTGCCAAACGAAATCGGGAAGTTAGGAAGAAGGGGAGGTTTGGGGGAAAGAACTCAGTGTCTCGGACATGCTGAATTTGAGATATAATAGGGCATCTAGTGTAACAGACAGTGATGCAGGCCTGGAGTTCAGGATAGAAACTAGGGCTGGATAACATGGCTATCAGTCCTGTTTCCCAGAATCATCATTATAAAGGGAAATAGCTATATTTTTTTTTCTAGAAACCTACTAGAAACATTTTCTTCTACTTTTATCTTTGCCAGGTCAAGGTCACACTCCTAATCTGTTGGGAGGCATTTAGCTCTAGAATGCATGCATTTAAAGAGATTTACTTGGAAAATAATTTTCTCCCCAAGGATAACTGTCACAGAAGAAACTGAGAGCAGAGAACCCTGGCTCCCTACAAGTTATCTAATTATGGGGACCACAGGTATTATACAGAGCTTAAGTTCTAGAACCTGAAAACAGGGAGCCAATGTAAACTTCAGTCTTCCTTGTTCAGAAGAAGTTGATAGTTAAGGACAAGGCTATGCTCAGCAAGATCAACCAATAAGATACAAATAACACACACTTTAAGATTCAAGGTCACAAATTATCACCCTGAGGACAAGCTTCATGTTTCAGATTTTTGGTCGTACAAGGAATCATAATGTCACTTTTTTTTCCTCAACTGGGAAAAGAATGTAGCAAAATGAAGGAAAAAAAAATGCTCAACTTTCAGTCAGCAACTATGCTAATTAATACCTTTAGGAGAAGTCTGGAGGACCTTAGGTAAGAAACAATTCTGCTAACAGTGGTGACTGGGGAGTGTCAGTCAGAGGCTCTGCATTTCTCTTCCCGCCCCCCCATGACCAGAGACAGCTGCAGGCAAAGAAGATCTTTGTTTCTTTCAAGGTCATTTGTTCCCCCTGCCAGGATCATAATTCCTCATTTGTGACATCACCATGAGATACAGTGGGGAGGGCTGGGATGTCACAAACAGGGGATTCTGGCTCCAGGGTGGGCAAGAACAAGTAGAAACCCAAGCAAGCCCCCTTTAGAGACAAAGCTCTTGTATCTGTTCTGCTGGAGAAGGGAGCAAATCTCAGAAAGCACTGACAAGAGGTTGAATCCTTTCCCAAATAACTGATGAATCATACCAAAGAGAGACAGTAGCTCTTTAAATCAACAGGCAGAGAAGAGGTTCTAGTGTATTGATGCCTAAACTCTACATACAGCGACCAGATGTTTTTTCCCAAAGACATGCCCTTGGTATTAAATGACATATGGAGCCAACACCAGCAGCTATGTTCTATGTTTCAGGCATGGTGCAAACTGTAATACAGTTCTTTAGGTTTGGAGGAATGAGGAGGAACAGTCATTTCTCTGAGATAAACACTTCGTAACATTCTTTCCTCCAACTTGGAAACATCGTATTCCCTGTTAATAATTAGTCCATACCAGTCACTCTTCTTAGAAGGACTGAAGGGCAAGATTGAGAATAGGGCTGGCATTACTGTCATCTCCTCTGGTTAATTTCATTGCAAGAACCAATACATGGTGGGCTCCATAAACAGACAGAAATATGCTTCTGTGAATAAGGCCCAAGACCAAATAAATGGTCATATGTCTAAGTTATAAAAGAAGTCTCTCCCAACTTCTAGATAGCAACTTCTATTTACTCAAACGTGAATTATCTGAAGCACATTTTTTAAGCCTAGTCTGGCTTCCCCTATGCTTTTACAACACCTTGTCCTATCAGCAGACTGAATACATTCAGGTAATACAAACTCTTTTAATTAATAAACTAAAGAAAATGTAATTAGGAAAGTAAATATACTAAAAAGAATAATATGCTTTACCCAAAGCCATCTAAAAATGATTTCTGAATTATCTACGTCACTATTCCTCTCAATTAACATGAATAATAGGGAACTAATGAATGGCACATGCCCTGAGAGAAAGGGCAAGATTAGATCTTACATTTTACTCTTGTATTTTACCTTCCGATAGTCTCGTTTCTCAAAATCCATTTCAGCTATTTTCTCATATTCTTCGACAGCAGTGGCATTCTTAAACTAAAAGAAAATCAGAAAGGCTAAGTTTTTATGACGCCATATAATTAAACAACCTCAAAACAAGGCCAAAATAAATTTCTTCTTCCCCAAACAAACTGCCATGGTCTTTCTGCAACTCATGACACACCTTGAAGCTTCATATTCATGAAGGTACAGAAGAGGGTCTCTGTAAGGAGAACCACAGGTCAAACCCCATCCTCTATTTCAATTTATGGCAGGAATGGAAAAATCAAGCCTCAGCACCAGCTCAAAAGTTTTGATACACAGCCTATGGGTACTGCTGTACAACAATATGAGTTAAAAGTTTCTAGATCTTCTTCAATTAAACAGCATCTAAACTGGTAGGGAGAAATTTACAGTCTCCACTAATCTGAACTGGATTTTAAGTTGTATCTTAGAATACAACTTCCAACTTCCTGGAACCTTATATCAATCTTTTTGTTTTTTCAGAAAACAATACCATTTTATTTTCACTGAATACTGGATCTCTAGTATCTAGGCCAACTCCCTCATTTTTACAAATGAGGAAACTGAGGACTAGAAAAATGAACTGACTTGCTTAAGATCACATAGTTAGTCAGAGTTAATAATAGAAACAAAGTACCCCAGTCTAAGATTCCTTCTACTTGGCACTACTCTGTCTTTTCTGAATGAGGCAGAACTAGACCCTACCTCTTGTTGTGCCTGAGTATTTCTGTGATCCAGTTCGAGAGCTTTTTGGAAGCAGCGACAAGCAGCCATAGCATTCCCCAGAGAAAGGTGACATTTGCCTTCTCGTAGATGACCCTAGAGGAAGAAGAGAGGTAATTAGGAAAAGAGAAAGGGGAAGAATATAGCTCAGGCAGGCAGAAGTTAAAAAAAAAAAAACAACAACAAAAGACAAAGGCAAAGTGCCCTCAACCCAAGCAACCCCAGCCTTCCCCAAATGACCCCCATCACATACCCGGACAAAAGAGTCATCCAGCCTCACTGACTGCTGGGCATCTCCCAATGCTTCCCGGAACCTCCCCAGCATCATCAATGTGGCAGCTCGGTTACCGTAATAGCTAGCATTTTTAGGGCACATGTCTAAAGGGGGGGGGATGGAATATAAAACAAAGTACAGCACAGGTCATTGTTTCTGAAGCTCAGAGGGCTCCCCTACTCAGTACTGTTTTTTGCTTCCTGTCAAACCAAAACAGCAATGCAGATAAAATCTTTTGACCACTCATGATAATGGCCAAGAACCATGCCACAACCAGTACAAAAAATAAGGTGTGTAATTAAAAAGTCTTGATACTTGACATGAGCACATGAATTTTTTTTAAGGGGAGGTGGGGAAAGGGATTTACTTTCCTAGTTATATATAGCTTAAATGAATATTAAAATGAATTTGTTATATATAGCTTAAATAGAAGGACTGAAGGGCAAGACTGAGTTATATATAGTTATATATATAGCTAGTTATATATAGTTATATATATATAGCTTATATATTCCTAGTTCTATATAGCTTAAATGAATATTAAAATGAATTTGTATTCATTGAGTACACCATCAGGTGGCACTGAGGGAAGGAATCTCAGCAGCATGCTGAATATGAAAGAAGTGCCAATAAGAGATTGAAAATTTGCTGGTAATAGCCTACACACAAATAAGGAGGAGCTGACCATATTCACAAAAAGTATTTTCCAAGACTAGAAATAAACTGACATTTGTCAGACTACCCCTCTTCCCCATCCCCATTCCCTCCTAATAACAGTGATTTGTGAAGGTGCCTGTCATTTGCCAAGATCAAGGAACCATCTGCCCAGGTACTGATCTCTTCCGGAATCTCAACTACAAAGATCTCACAAAATACCATGATCAACGCACAAGGCAAATGCCACAGCTACATTACAAAGGTATTTTTTTTTTTACCACTATTTTGGTTAAATATTCCCCCCCGCCCCATTTTGGGATATAGGAACCAAGTAGTCTTTCTCACCTATGGCTTTTGTATAATAGTTATAAGCTTCATTGTAGTCTTTCTTGGCATAGTATGCATTTCCTTGTTCTTTGAAAGATTCTGCTTCCCTGAAATGGAAAAAGAGAAAAGAGAAAAAGACAGAATAAGAACAGTACCAAGTGTCTGACCTTTGTGATCTGGAAGGGGTATAATAATATAGTATTCCAGGTACACAGAGTCAAAAATTAGTACAAGATCCGAAGGAATTTCTAGTGAGAGGCTATGATGCACTTGGGCATTCTTTTTTGTAATTTAGCTACTTCAAACTAAATTAAGTAATCCCTCTCCCTCCCATGCTGGAGGGCTTCAGCATTCAGCATTCTCCTAAAATCATCTTCCCTTGGATTAGACAAATTTAGAAATTCCCTTATAGCAAGAGAATGTTGGAGTTTATGCCTGCCTGCTCCCAATGGGTCACAACTGCTCTCCTTTTAAAATGCTTTTAAAAAATCAATTAGCTGATTTCCCAATTCAACTTTAGGCCTACTGATTTTCCAGTGTGAAAAGAAAGGAAATATTTGTGGAATTTTAGTAAATTCCCCTTTTAATTTCACTCCTTTGTTGAAGGTCAGTAGTAAAAAGAAACTATTAAAGGATTCCCTTTTGACCAAACACAGTATAAAACTGGGCTGTATATTTATCAGTAAAAGTGCAAATGGAGCTGGGAAAACAATGTCTGGGCCAGGGGGAAGCTAAGACAGTCTGGCTCTTTAAAGTGCTTATAGTTTAATTGGTGAATTAAGCACACAAAAGTCTTATCCAGTCAAACCATCCCTTCTTCATACTAAGCTGTTCCCACAATCCCTTCAAAGGATCCTGATATACTGGAGTATATCCACAATCCCATGGGTTTACCTTGGAATTAACTATTTAGTTACAATATAGATTTTTTTTATTGGTGGGTGGGAGGTAGGTTCAGATGTGCTATGTAGAGTTTATATGCTAGTTTGTAATTTTCTGTAATAACTAGAGTAAATGCTTACTTGCATATGTTAAGTAGAAATACTAAGTACTATGAAAGATCGAAGATTAAAAGGGAGAAATTAATTGTGGATGAAGGGTCTTTTGGGGGGGGGGAAGAGAAGCATCAACTGGCAAGCCACCCATCTTTACTCTGCTGGCAAGGGCCCTAACATGAAAAAATTGATAGAAAAGGAAAGCCTGAACTGTCCCATGTATAAATCTTCCTCCAGGGGGTCATATTGTGCCCAATATCACAATACCCAAATAAGTAAGGGTCCCTACTATGGATACAGACTATAATAGCTAAGATTTTAGTTTCAAAAGGAGCTACAGTACTCAAACTAAGGAAGTGGGACAAAATACAGAACACAAAAGGGCCTGTCCTTTGGGAGGTAACATTCCAAGGTTTTGGGGAAAAGGGCTGGGTAAACGACTTCAGAAGCAGAGCCAATAATACACTTTAATAGGAAACAAATTCCAAAGCAGTTATTGTGTGTTGTCAGAAGACACCCTAGATACCAGGTACAGAAACTATTGGGAGAGAAGAGGCTCTGGACTGTCATTCATTTGGCTGAGAATGTGCCTTTCTTAGAAGAACCAAAGACCACCTAATCAACAGGAACAGAACTCAAAGAAGACATGAAGACAGACAGACAGACAGACAGACACACAATGTGGCAACCTCAAGAGCTGATCACACGGCTCTTTCTGCTCTTCTGAGAACTTCCCACAGCAACTGCTGGGCTTTTTGGGGATAAAACTCAAAAGCTTCTGGAGAAGGGTAAACTCTCTACATTGCAAAATACCATTATATCTAATGTAATAGGAGAAGAACACAGATTACTGTGGGTGTGTGCAGAATTAATCAGGTGAGAATTAATCAAATCTAGAACAAAAAACTGTGTTATCATATTGAGCCAAATAACAATTACAGCTCTACACCTAGTGTTCTTACCCATCATCTCATTTAATCTTCACATCAACCCTGTGAGGTAGGCAGTACCAGTACTATCCTCATTTTACAAAGAAGGAAAACTGAAGCTCAGAAAAGTTCATCAATTTGTCCAAAGTTTGAGAGTGGCTGAACCAGATACTGTTTCCATAAAAAAGGAACTTGGGTAAAGAAGGCAAAAGACTCAAATCTTATAATGTTACCATGACAAAACAAGCAGAGTGTATGTCAGGAATGCTCTATATTAATATGGTTCTTTCTCTTTAAAATGTAAGATCTAGTGAACTGGTCTTACCTCCCCCGGGAAATGCATGTCATTTTAGTAAATGGTGAGTAGATTCCATTCTAGAACAAAGCGAGTAATGTGGAGTCAGCCCACAGCAGAAAGAACAAGAGGAATTCTGTTGTGACAAGTTAACATGTTTTTAACCCCATTCTCAACAGTTGGGCCATAATTAGCCATTCCCACACAACTGCCTCATGAAAAAGAATTGTTTTCACTAAAACCTTGTTGATCAACAGCTGCCCAAACAACAGGCACTTGGTACTTTTACACCAAGTGATTATTATTATTTTTGCCTCCATGTTGTTCCCCAAACAGTCTGACTTTCATTTTTAATTTTCCCACCAAATACACATTCAGCTTTAGCTTGACCTGGCATCATAAGAAAGGAGTACATCTTCTGAATCCAGCATAGTAGCAGCAGCAAGATCTGTATGATGCTACACTGGGAACTACCCAAAGATCAAATCTATTCAAGTCATGATTTAAGACACTAGAGAAGTATTTTTTAATCTTTTTTTTTTCATTCTGAATTTAGTGGACATCAAAATAAAACAACATTTGCATATACCACACAGGAATAGAAAGATTATGTCAGACTGTGAAAAGGCTCTATTACAGCTTGATTTTTTAAAAAATAAGTAAAAATTCAACATGTTACTTTCAAAGCTATCCTCCTCATCTGTGCTTCCTTCTGAACTTCATTCTGTTCTCTTCCTGCATTTAAAAAGATGTTTCATAGGGCAGCTAGGTGGCATAGTGGATAGAGCACTGGCCCTGGATTCAGGAGGACCTGAG
>NW_020954575.1:17027414-17044140 GCF_900497805.2 Vombatus ursinus | reverse complement strand
TTACTAATAAGGGCAAACTTTTACATCCCTACAAGGGAAGATGAGGCTAACCCTCAATAGGATTCTCAGAATCCTATTTGTTATTACACCACGTTAAAGGGGTTTACATAAAGGGGGTGGGTATACGTTGACTTGGATGTAATGATAAAAAAAAAATCTAATCAAGTGGGTTAAATGAATCCGAGTAAGTGGATTAATCTGATCTAACTAAAAAAATGTTCTGAGAGAAAAGGAAAGGAGGAGGCAGACAAGGGTAAATTACATTACAAGAAAAGGCACAAAAACCTATTACAGGAGAGGGAAAGAAGGGAGGGGGATAAGCATTGCTTGAACCGTACCCTTATCAGATTTGGCTCAAGAAGGCAATAACATAAGCAGTCAGGTACTCATATTGATAGACTTAACCCTTCTCAGCAATAAAAGGATCTAAGACATCTCCAAAGGCCTCATGATGGAAAATGCTATCCACATCCAAAGAAAGAACTATGGAGTTTCAATGCAGATGGAAGCATACTATTTGCTATTTTTTTTCTTCTGTTGTGTTTTGTTTCCTCTTTCTGGTGGTTCCTCCTATTGGTTCTAATTCTTACTTACAACATCACTAATGTGAAAATATGTTTAATAGGAATGTCTATGTAAAGCCGATATCAAGAGTACATGCCGTCTTGGGGAGGGAGGTGGGGAGGGAGGGGGAGAAAAATTTAAAACTCAAAAGCTTATTAAAGTGATTGTTGATAAATCAAAATAAATTAATTTTTAAAAAGTTTCAATGACCCTTTTTTTGGCAACTTCATTGCTAGCTACTTTCTCCACCCTGAATAACCCTCCTCCCTAAATAAAAATGAAAAACAATCCATATGACAAATAAGCATACTCAAGCAAAACAAATCCATATACTTGCCATGCCCCAAAATATGTGCCTCTAATTCAGTACCCTGAGTCCATTACTCTTCTGTCAGGAGATGGGCAAGCACCCTTCCTCAACAGTCCTTTAGAGTTGCTGATGGTCACTGCATTGATCAATGTTCCTAAGTCTTTAAAGGTTGTTTTTCTTTATAGTGTTAATTGTATAAACTGTTCTCCTGATTCTGCTTATTTCACTCAGCATCAGTTCATACAAGCCTTTCCAAGTCACTTAACACCAATTGCCTCTCACACACACAAAAAAACAGATCATACTCCACAATTTAAACTAAGCAAAATAAAAACAAAAGCTTCTGTATGAGTAAAGTAAATGAGGACCCAATTAGGAGAGAAAGGATGCAGTGGGGAAAATATTTGCATTGAATATCCTTATAAATCTGATAATGAAACTATAGGGCTTTGACACAAATGTATAACCTCAAGAGATATGCCCTAGTAGTTAGCAAAGGACATTTACAGTTTTTTAAAATGACTATAAATGACCACATGAAAATGTTCTCCAAATCACCACCTATAAGAGAAATTAAAAATTAAAACAACCCTAAGGTTTCACTTCCAGCCACACACACACATACACGGCCAAAGGTGCCAAAGCTAGAAATTTAAAGGCACACTGATGGATGAACTGTTGGTGGAACTCTGAAGTGGCCTCACATTTCCATTTTTGCTTTTTTGGGGGGCTAGGCAATGGGGTTAAGTGACTTGCCCAGGGTCATACTGCTAGTAAGTATCTGAAGTTGGATTTGAACTCAAGCACTCCTGACTTCAGGACTGGTGCTCTATCCACTGTGCCACCCAGCTGCTCCACACAGTTCTGTATTTCAATTCCAAATTTTTAGAGAAATGTAACAAAACTGCTCATACCTGTGACTTAGCATTTCCACTACTCGAAGTTAAAGACAGAAACAAAGGTCTAATATACATGAAAATATTCCTACAACCACTCTGTGATAAAAAAAGAACTGGAAACAAAGTAAATGCCCATCAACTGGGAAATGGATGAAAAAACTGATCATTTATCTCTTATGGTATAATGAATAAAATGCAATGTTGTTATGAATGAGAAATTCAGAGAAATATGGGAAAGACTTGTATGAACTGATACAATGAAATTACCAGAACCAAGAGAAAAACAAATAATAAGCACAATGTAAATAAACAGATAACTAAAAGAAAAATCAGTGGCTTGAAAAGATAATGAAGCATAGCTCCTCATCCATGGCAGAGGTACAGGACTATCAAGGCAGAATTTTTTATACAATTTCTGGTGTGATCTCTCTATCAAATGTTTCTGCTTAACTGTTTTTGTTATAAGGAAGGATTAAATCTGGAGGGGGTAATATGGAAAATAACTATGGTATAAAGATCAAAAGCATTAATATAACATTTTTCTGGTTTGGGTTTTTTGTTATTAAAAGAAATCATGCCTCACTCTGAGTGCTTTTATTTTATATGATCATGGGATTTAAAAGTGGAAGAGGCCTTTGAAATTATCTAGTCCAATTTCCTCATTTTACTGGGGAGGGAGCTGAGGCCCAGAAGGATGACTTGTCACAAGTTTATTCAAGCACCACAGATGCAGTTACTATATGAAGAGGTGTTCTATTTTATGTAAATTATCTATCCAGCCAGGAAGTCAACTTGTTAGGACCACCCTATTCTATTTCATGTGGTTAAAATACAGTATTTTCTAATTACACTGCTAATTCCTCTCCCATTTTTGGAATCATTCATCTATTGCTAATATTTACACAAAGGTTGCCAAGGGAATCAGCATCAAGTCTTAAGGTTCAGTATCTGCACTAGGAGCAGGTTTTGTTAGCTACTTTGTGACTGCCACAATTTATCCCATGTTTAATTTGTGGCTGTTACAACTCTGGGGGTGGAGGGGAGGTAGAGGGGGGAAAGAGAAGAGGAGAGAGGAAGAGAGAGAAGGAGAGAGAGAAAAAAAGAGATAAGAAAGAGAGAGAGAGAATGTATATATATTCCTATTTTCCTTTGTAAATGTGAACAAATACTGCTTACTCTTAAAAAATACACACACACACTATGGAGCCATGATACACTTTACTTTAGACTTTAAAAATCATTATTAAATGGAGTTTTCCTTCCACTAATTATGGGTGCTGAAATCACTCTCTCTAAACCAAAATGTCACTGATGTGCAAAATCTCAAGGGACGTTGCTACCCTCTGGACCAAAAGCCCAAAGGTTATTTCCTTGGCAATGGCTGGTCATCTAGTATGAGGTAACAAGATAATGAGAGCTCAGCTAGGTTCAAGTTAGGATACACAAGTTTAGATTGATGGCTTATTTTTTGCTGTATATTTATGCATCCCACTATTTTTATGTTCCTTTCTTCCTGCTTCCAAATATGATGACTTGTAAATGATGCTTATCATAGGCTGAAATAAGGAAATCTTGGACCATACCTTGGCTTCTGAGGCCTAGATAACCAGTTTTTACATCATTTTTTCACATTCCTTTGTGAAGAGGCTTTGAACAGAGATAAGGGAGCAAACATTTCAATCCAATGCACTGCTATCCTGGCTTAGCCAATCACTGCCCTCGGATCCTCGAATACTAGGAAACTGAGGAAATATCACTAACACTGGCTAGAAATGTAGTTAGAACTTCAACTGCCTGTAAAGACTATATAACATATACTTGGTGGGGCAAGGTCAGCCATCGGCTTATTAAACAATTACACGTTTAGAGAGCAATTGCTGTTGAATTGTGGGGAAAGTAACCAAAAAAGTCTGAACGCCTTTCTTGTCCCTCCCCCAAGCCCCTACAAACTCCCAAACTAAGTCAGTATCAAATGCTGAAATCAAACTAAGGTTTATATCCTAAGGCAATTTGTACGTTTACAACTGAGATATATTAAAAACATGAAAAAATCCTTGGTTCACATTACAATACACCCTGTTACATCTACAAATATTTCATTTTCTTCCAAAATACTTCCAGGTTAGAATATTTAAAACAACTCTTTGCTACAAGTCAACTAAACCTATCTATTACCATTTAAATTGGTATCTGACAATTTTAATCAGTTACCATTAATGCAGGATTCTTTATTTGGTGGGATTTCTGATACTGCTGGGGAGTTCTCTCTGAAATTATACTGAGTAGTTAAAATTATACTGAAGAGTTGAATCTATATTTTACAAAATATTGTCCACAGAATAACTCTGTGAGGTAGGTACTATGAATAATAATCCTTCCTTTTCTAATCATATCCTACTTATCCTGTGTACGAGCACACACACACAGAGAAAAAGCTTGTTTATACATATTTATTTGCTTGTTGTCTCCCCTATTAGACTGTGAGTTCGTTAAGGTCAGGTACTATCTTTTGCCTCTTTTTATATTCCAAGCACTTAGCTCAATGCCCGGAACACTATAAGCATTTAATAAATGATTACTATCATAATCCCCATTTTAGAGGTGAAAATCTGAGACTCAGAGAGGTCAATGTGTAGCACAAGTTCACAAAACTAATAAACAGAACAATCAGAATCCAAACTTACGATCACTGCAGGCTACTAAAGAAATCTGCATTATTTGTGCTTTTCCAACTTAAGATTTATTCTCCTCTGATGCCCTAAAAATAATAGGGCAATTTCAGTTTCTTTTTTGGAATCATGATATGCTGACTTTTTCTTCTGGGTGTTTAGAAAAAAGACAACACTTTCTTTATTGCAAGACATTGGTTTTAATATATTAAAAAGTTCATCTCTTCTGATATCATTACTAATTGTTCCAATTAGAACAGATGTGGAGGCCTGAATGAGGTCATTTTGCATTTTATCACTGATAAATCTCCCTCACTGCTACTTGAGAAGCTAAGGGGAGAAAATAAAAAGCTTAACTGAAAAAAAAATTAGCCCTAAGTACTGTTCTTTGTTGTGAGAGCATGGTATTTTGAGAGTTTTTTTCTTCCTTCAGGGAATATTAGAACAGCAGCAAGAAAGTGCAGAAAATGCACCTTTCCTCCACCAGTGAATGTCTTTTAATAAGAACTGGATCAAATAAGAGAAAGACAATAATGACAATGAAGACAATCATGGTGGCAGAGGTGTTTTATACACTCCCAATTCTTACAAACAGCACTTCCAAAGAGTCATATCATTTTATAACTCTTAAATATTCCTTTTTTCAGCCATATTTACTATGGATTAACCAAACTCTCACACCCTTCAAAACCTATAGGATCTTAAGATGATGATATCAAGTAAAACCTTCTATTCCATAGCCCAAGTCTTCTGTCCCCACGGGCTTGGTAGGGATGTTGTTGTTTCAGGTTCTACTACCTCTGTGCCTCATAAGAGGGTGGAGCTGAGACTAGAAATCTAGGTTCTACTCTAAGGCTGGTCAATAATTTACATCTTACCATTATTAAGTCATACCTATGTCACAACTTCTTGGTCTTTCATAAATCTAGGAGAGTCATGCCTGTGAACCTGGAGGTACTAAGAGTCACTGGAGATTCCAGAATCTCCAATGACTCTTAGTACCTCCAGGATCACTGGTATGGTGGCAATGGTAGGCCCTTAAGGATGTCTGAAATGTGTGTGTGTGTGTGTGTGTGTGTCGGTGTGTGTATGTGTGTGTGTAAAATAATACAAAAATTCCAAGCTAGACAGGAGATTAGGGAGATGGGGAAAAGAACAGGAAAGGAAAACTATCCTAGTGTTTTGACATCAGTCACTTAAAATTAGAAAGGGTATTTGTGTGTTTGAAAGTAGGAAGTGGTCACTGAGAAAGAAGACCCTCCAACCGATAACTAAAATTAATCAAGTGATTGTTGTTTTTCTCAGATGGCAGTCTCAGTGTTGCTCATAAGAAAAAGAACCAATGCTGCAAACAAGAAGAGCTAGGGACAGATCACACTGGGCAGCAGCACTCCCTACTGTTTGTGGAAAGGAGGAGCACCTACAGCAAGTTGCTTGAAACAGTTACAGCTCAGCTGATTAAATAAAAGCAAACTGGCTTCCTCCTCCACTTTCTGAAGAAGCCCTGCTGCTGTGTATGCAGACAGGTGTACTACATCAACTCCGAGGATTCTTAACTTTTTAATTAGAAGAGCACATCCTGAGCGGGTGAGGCAGGCCACAGGCTCAAGAGGGAGGGAGGGCAAAGGCCTGTGATACTACATGATATTCATGGGAAAACTTTCGGTGAGTTTCATAAACGTTTCTAGTGATAACCTGAAGGCTGAAGCATGCTGCTTCACAGTGATTTTCCTAAGAATCACTGGCTTTCCAAATAGGCCAGAAAGACTGACTGGCATTCCATGCCTCACTTTCACCCAGAATCAGGATAAGTTCAACGCTTTCTGGGAAAGAGGAAGACATGAAAGAAAGAAACAGTAGAAACTGAACCTGCTGGAGCTGATGACTCCCAGAGCAGGTCCACTGTCCCAAGAGTTTGAGCTAGTCTTCTCTTTCTCATGTTTTCCTCACAGATCTAACCCTATGTTCTGTCTTAGGATTAGGAGAGACAATTACCCGTCTTTGACAGACTGAAACTTCCAGTTACAGGAGTAACACATCCTGAGGGAAATAAACTACAACTCCCAGAATTCTGTTAGAATCAGATTGCCAAAACCAAACACCCTTCACTGAGTCATTGCTCTTGCAAGCCATCCAGACACCCCATTATGGTGTGGTGAACTAGGAAAAAAAAACCCAAAACATTTTGACCTAGTTAGGGTAGAAAAGATATTATCCAGAAAATGACATGGCCAGTGGAAAAACCACACAGGTCAATAGTCTCTGAACCTGTACCTTTTCGTTTAGACTCTTCTAATTTAAAAGAATACCTGGAATGACCTCTAAGTAACTTCCACATCATTCAGCACTGGAGAGGGGGGCCAAACATTAGGAGGACAAAGGAGAAATATGCTCAGAGGTACCCTGCACCAAGCAACAGGGCCACTGGGCAGCTGACCATTATTCTCCAAACAGGAAAACCAGCTCGCTCCCCAAGTGCCCAGTACTCAGATCTACTTTAAAAAAAAAAAAAACAAAAACGGTCCCTTCTATGAATAAACTGGTTTCTGATTGGTCAGAACACACAACAGGGTTGGGCTTTAAGCCAATCGGAGTTCTGGTGGTTGGGAATGGACCTGAGCAACTGCCAGTCAACTGGCCCAACATTCATCAAAAATCACTTGATTTATCCTCTATATGGGTCTATGACCCAGGTAATGTGGAGAAGGAGAAGGGGAAGACCTTCAGTGTGCATTCTATTTTTTTTAATCTAATAATTTTCAGCAATTCTGAAACTTTAAAGTAAGTATGTTCAAAAAATTTGTTGCTATTCAGGGTTCAGAACTCCTAGCTCTAACCCTCCCACAAACCTCACTGATGTTGCCTTTAGCTCTTGATTATCTTTAGTTCCTGTCTTACTACGCCAACAAATACAAGTGGAGTTGGGGAACAGTCTTTATAAATATATATTCTTGGGGGAGGGTGTGTGTGTGTCATATACGACATCCTATCCGAAGCAGGCATGAGAAATTTTCATTTATACAGCAATAAACTGAACAGAAGGATTATATTTTTACACATATATGTACAGACACATATATTATAGATTGTTCCAGTTCAATTTAGCGCTATGGGGTGACTGATAGTCTTTCATGCCTGCTTTTTGAGGAGGTAAATACTTTATTTGCTCAAAGTAAGATGACTTCACTAGTATGGTGACTGGCTTAGTGAACCAAATCCAGGTATCCTGATTCTTAAGGATATAACTCTCCTCATTTCTCCCTGGCTTAGGATCACAGACAGCGTCATAGATTTGGAACTGAAAGACACTCTAGAGGCACTATAGGTCTAACCCTATCATTTTACAGTTAAGTAAGCTGTTTGAATGACCACCTGCTTTCAGATGTGTGTAAACAAGAATCTTTTCTTTAAATAAGGAAGAGAAGGAACAACTCAAAGCCCAAACTTACCCTTATAATACCTCATTGAGAGGCCAATCTGCTGCACAGCCCTGGAAGCATCAAACAACAGCTATGCTGCTTTACCACAGAGCCCTCAAGGTAGACTGGATGTCAACATGGGTAGCCAACTCAAACAGTCAATGTGAATCCGAGAACATGAACCACTGGAATTTTAAGCTTGTATCAGCTCCTTGATTCCTAATAGGATGAATCTCTTCTAGAGGCAAGAGGAACCAAGAATCTCGGTCCATTTTGTAGCAGATATTGGCCTTTATGACTAAGAGTGCTTTAATTTCAGCTTCTTCAAAAAAGAACACTGCCAGAGGTACAGAGCACAAAATAAGTAGTTTCATTTTCCCTTGGAGACACCCGGCTAAGAAAATGAAACCCACTGCCCATTTTAAACATGACAGCTACTGATGCCTAGACACCACAAAGCTCAAGAAAACTCTTCTTCCTTTGCCCCCTACTGGGACAGTGACAGTTCAGCAGCAAAGGCAGGTGGCAATGATGAAAAGATAATTTTTTCCTTGAGCCAAAGGAGTGCCTGGTCCTGGTGGACATACAAAGCACATCCATGTACACAAACACTGCCTCACAAAGTCAGCTCAAGGGATGTTTCCTATTTTGTTCCCAGGTGGAACTGACACTGGACCTAGAACTGAACCTCCAAGAGCCTGGCTAACCATGTCAGCATGCAAAAGGGAATTTCTAAGAGCTGTCCCCAGTCCCTACCTCTACCTCCCCCCCCATGTGTATAAGTGGGAGATACAGGTGACTGGGAGGAGACAGGGTACAACTTGTACGAATACAAAAACCTCCTAAGATGCTGAACTCTTCACCCCCCACCTCATTTTCAGCCCTAAATCTCCAAACTTCAAAGGAAGGCTGGACTGTCCTACAGGTCACCTAAGCAGGTCTACAGGCTAGGAAGAAGGACTATTGCTTCCCATTATGCAATTCCTTAGTAGAAGAATGAGTTACATTTGTTCTAACTTCTCAACTGATTAGGGGACGAATGTTTAGATCAACGCCAAGAATCTGAGGCCAGCCTTTACCGGTCCTTTTCAACTACGATAATCTGAGCCCTGAGTAAAGTAAACTGCTTGCAGGAGCTTCTGTGTCTCCCATCATATCAAAATCTCAGGATGTGAACTTTGGAAATGCATCCTTTGATCTGAGTGAAAATTTAGGAAAGGGTAAATATTAAACTGAACACATTGAGGGTATGCTTATGGATAGGGACTGGATCACAGCCAGAGTCACCTGAGTCCCATAATCTCCACCCCATAACATAGAAGCATCCAAAATGGGGCCATGACTGGGAGTCATAGAAGGGGAAAGGCAGTTAAAATGAAGAGTCATAAAATAATGTGGGAAGAATCCAGGCTTTCTCAGAAAAACCTCCCACTGGGCTGCAGCAGCTGGGGCTGGTCCTCTTTGCCCACCTCAGGCCATTGCAGCTGCCTGACCCACAGGGCCAACTGGCCCCCAAGTAGGCTGACTTCTGGGCTCCCTCCAGCAGGGGTCTTTCCCAGGACACTTGGGGAGGGACGGGCAAAAAGGATCCCCAACAATCAATGTCCCCCACCCCAGGCCTGTGGGGGTGGGAGGTGGGTATGGTATAACCTAGTATCGCAGAGCAGGCTAGGGTCGGGGGAATATGTAGGACGCGCAGGATCACCGAACTGGTTAAGGGAGGGGTACCCAGTGGGGGGAGGGGGATGGGGGGGTCTGGCAGAAGAGGTTGCCAAGACCCAGAGAGGCCAAGGGCCTCGCCCAAGGTCACACAGCAAAAGCATCGGAGCCCAGCTGTGACTCTGTGGGTCCGGGAGCTCCAGGTTGAGGCTCCCTCCTCCCCTTCCTAAGACCTCGGGCCGGAAACCCAGGATTGAGGAGTGTCTCGGTGGGGGGCTACTGGAAGGGGAGTCACAGCAGCCCTGATCATTACTCCCGCGTCCCCCTCCCCAGCCCTGGGGGCTCCAGCCGCGCGCGGGGCCAGGGCCCAGTCGGGCCGGGTGGTGGGGAGGGCGGTCTCCCCACCCCAGGAGCCGGGGCCCGCTCCCGCGCCCCTCCCCTGGGCCCGCCAGCGTCCCCGTTACCTTCTGGTTTCCTCGTCATCAGGCAGCTCGGGCTCGGGTTCGGCCGCCGTCGCCTCCGCCATTACCACATCGCACTCCGCGGCCGCCGCCATCTTACCGCCAGGGCCAGGGAGCCGGGTGGGGGGCGGGCTGTAAAGAGCACTTCCGGGCGCAGGAGCAACGAGCGGCGCCGCCGCGGCGGCCTGGCTGCGCCCAGAGAGGCTCTCTCGGGCTCGCCGACCGGCGGCAGGGCGCGCGGGCTGCCAGAGCGGCGCCGGGCCCCGTCTGGACGCTGGGGCCGGGGTGCGGGCCCAGAGGCGGTACCGGCTTGTCGGGGGAGCCAGCTTGGAAGAGGCTGCGGGGGCGCGGAGGGGGGCTCCGTATCCGTCGCCCGGGGGGCCGCGCGCTGGCCCTGGAGACGCGGCTCAGCCTCAGGGTTCTGAGGGCCCTGTCGCCATGGCAACGCCCTCGCGTTCTTCTCGCTGGACTCCGTGCGAGAGACAAGAGGAACTGGAGTGGCCCCGGGAGTCCGGCGGCGGTCGGCTGGCGTGCTGGGAAGGGTGGCCTTCGGAGCCCTGCCCAGCCAAGCCGGAGGAACGCGGCCCGCGCCTTTCATCCTCGCCCGAGATCCCCAAGCGCGGCGGGGGCCTCCCCCTCATGATGCTCCGACCTGTTTTATGGGCGGCTTTTCATGTGGGCCGCCCGGGAGTGCCACCTCAGCACTAACCCGGGGGTGCCACCTTTGGTTTATGGGGGACCCGCCGGGCCCAGGCCCCCACGCCCCTGCCCCACAGTAAACTCCCATCCCAGCAGCTGCTCTCACCCAGTCCACGCCACCCGACACTGATTCCATCGAGATTTAAAGTAACAAAAACGCCCCTCTCCCTGTAAATCCATGTGTCCAACTGATGCTGCCCCTGGCCCCTAAACTGTAAGGTACTTGAAGACAGGGATGCATAGACTACGAGCTCCTTGTGAGCAGGGATTGGTTGTTTTGTTTCCGTTTCCGTAGGTCCCCCAGTGCTTAGCATAGTGCCTGGTGCATAGCAGGCCTTTAATAGATGCTAGTTGACTGATCATATAGGGGGCTGGTTGTCCAACATCCAATTTAATTAATTCAGTTGAGTTCAGTGTTCAGTGAAATGATCCACATTATGTGGTGGAAAGAACTTTGGAAAGACCAAGGTTGAATGCTAGTTCTGCTACTAAATTTCTTGTGTGACCTTTGTGTCTAATTTGGCAAAAGGGAGTTGGCCTACAGTGATCTCTCCATCCAATATCCCCTCCAGCTCTAAAATCTAGGAGCCTCATGGAATTTATGACTTAAGTTTCAAGTCAGGTGTCACCTCCTACAGGAAGCCTACCCTGATACTTTCCAACCAGAAATTACCTTGTATATATATATTGACCTCACAATAGACTATATGCTTCTCCAGGGCAGTGATGATTTCTTTTTTTTTTCTCCACAGTTCCTTGTGGGGGTATTTAATAGTAGGTACCTAATGATACGTATTTAATAAATGTTTGGTT
Source organism: Vombatus ursinus (assembly GCF_900497805.2). Classification (NCBI taxonomy): domain Eukaryota; kingdom Metazoa; phylum Chordata; class Mammalia; order Diprotodontia; family Vombatidae; genus Vombatus; species Vombatus ursinus. The sequence goes on along the minus strand of NW_020954575.1, from coordinate 17,032,647 downwards.
AAATGGATGAGTGAATCCTATCAACTTGTACAGTGCTGCAAACAAATTAAGGGGAATGGGAGAGCCGGTGCACCCTCTACCCCGTATCCTTGACCTTGAGATTGCCAGGGCCTTCAGCCTGGTACCAGACTCTCACTCTCATCCTTTTGGTCTTAAAAGCCCAAGAAATTTATGGACCATCCTTTCCCTTTCCTTTTTGGGGGGGAAAAAATCCTCAGTATCCACTCTAGTGGGAAAAGATCTTTGGCCCCCTCAGTCATAGCTTGTTCCAGATGACGTCCACCTCGTTTTCAGCCCCATGGCTCTAGAGGGAGCTGTGTTGCTTCGTTAGCATCCCTTTGCTTGCCCGGGCTCCTCTTGCCAGTTCGCCGGATGCTGGAGGGTGGGGATGATTGGGACGTTAAGGAAGGAAGTGGGAAGTTGCTTCTGTCGGCATCAGCTGCTGCTGCAGTTAGGAACTTATACCCGAGGAGAGACCCTCAGTAGGTAGGTAGCCTCTGTTAGCTTGCTTCAGGGTACCCTGTGCATCCAGGGTGGAGGGATGGTGCAGCATCCTACGACCACAGAGCACAGGACAAAAGGGACATAGACAGCAGTTATCACTCCCTCTCATCTCCTGCCCTGGTTGGGCAATAATGGGAGGCACAAAACAGGACACAGGCGCTCCTTGGTCAGTTGGTTTTCCCTCTTGGGCCTTGACCACGGCCTGCTGCTCAGCGCCATCGAGACACTCCCCAAATAAACCCATGATTCTGCCATCTAAGAGTCCTGGGGTTCTCTTTGCCTTTGATCTCTTTGCCCAGAGTTTCCTTTTTGGAGGGTCTCTCAGGTTCCACTATGGGGTCATAGATTTAGAACTGGGAACTCTTCTTTGTCTACGGGCCTGACTCTTGTCTTTCTCTGGGTCCATGGACCCCTTACTATGTGTGAGAGCCTTACCTCGGAGGTATCTCTGAGTTTAACCGTTCATGTTATATATCTCAGCAGCAAAATGACTCATACCACAACCAGCCTCCCCCCTGCAATCCCCCAATACACACACTCAAAGCCCCCTCCAATTCTTTGAGCTTTGTCTTCTGTAATCTTGACTCACCTCTCTAAATGCTCTTACTCTACACTGCTGGTTTGGCAGGCTCTGGGGAGCAAGGTGGAGTGGTTCTGGAGGGAAGCATTCCTTTCTCGGGCTAAACCCAAACGTCTGCCAAGGCCTCAATCAGTGCAGCATAGTCAGACAATTAAGTTTGGGATCATTTTTTCTTTAACATCAAAAGGAAGATGAGGGCTGAGATGTATAGATATTGTGGCCTTAGCAAATAGTCCCTTCTATATCCTAGTATTGTTGAGGTTTAGGGGTACTGGGACCCCAAAATCAGAACATGTGGGTCCTGCCTGAAAGAATTCTACGCAAGCCTTCTTTCAGCCAAAGACAAGGTTTATTAGAACATCTGTCATATTGGGCAGACTCTTACAGAGTCTGAATGTTAGTGAGCTATTGGCTAGATTGTAAGAATCTAAGAACCTTAATGGAGACAAGATAGACCTTATATACAGAAAAACTATGGGAGGGATCTAGGAGAGGCCAAGTAGTTTGGGGTGTCTGGAGGAGGGATCTAAGAAGATCTAGATGGGAGTGGCCAGTAAGTTGGGGTGAACAGAACTCCTGGGACCTGGACCATGTGGCCAAGGGAGAAGGCAGCCTAGCTAGGATTAAGGGTGGGAAATGACCGGGGGCCATAGGGAGGTAAGACAATGGAGGGCTAGGGTAGGTTAAAGGTAACAGAATTGGGAGATTGTGTGTAGCCACAATGCAAGGCCAGTTGATGGGATTATAGGGTGGATGCCAGAGATTTGGCCATGTGGAAAAGTCCAGGGTTTTTCCTTTCTGGGGTCCAGATCCCAACCTCATCAGTATGCAGAGAAAGGGGACCTATGCCTGGGGGTCACAGTAACCGTCACTCTTCCTACCTGTAAACCCATCATCTCAATGTTTTGAAGAGTCCCAATTCCCAGCGATTATATGTCAAATTCAGAACTTGAGTTCTGATCGCCACTCCCGTGTTGTGTTTTCTCCTCTTTCCCTGTTTTCTATCTAAGTGTAGCCTGTCTCCTCCCCAGAGTGGAGGTCTGTCCATGGGGAAGAGCTGCAAAGTGGTTGTGTGTGGCCAGGCATCGGTGGGGAAGACCTCGATCCTAGAACAGCTGTTGTATGGTAACCATGTAGTAGGTAAGTGCTGGGATTTGGGAAGGGGAGTGAAAAGGGACAACAATGGAGGTGCCAAGGGGGAGTTAGATCTCTCCTCCACACACATGCACAGCCCAGGGGCCAGCTCCAGGCATCTAGGTGGCTATGTGGAGTAAGCACATAGAAGTCAACATCATTCCATGTGGAATCGACCCTCCAGGATTGGAAGGAGCCCTCACAATGGAGTCGGAGGAAGAAAGCCCAGGGTCCCAGAAATGGTGCAGAAAAGCTTTAATTAGCAGGATATTTGTACATTGCTAATTATGTGTCAGGAGGCATTATGGCATGTCAGAATTGACATGAGAGCTGACTTGTGAGCCAGGAAGTCCTGGGTTCAGTCTCACCTCTGACTTGTACTGACTGTGGGACCTTGGGTAACTTACTTAACCTTTTAGTGCTCTGGGCAACTTTCTAAGACTTGAGTTGCAGAAAAGGTACATCTGACTGAAATTGGTAGAAGGAGTTTCCTCACCTCAGAGTTCCCTATTCCAATGAAATCACAGGCCCAGTCCCTATCACTAATTTAGTATCAGAGTGCACTCACATTAGTGATCCCCTAATCCTTGCCCCACATTCTTCAGTAGCGCCCCCAACCCCTACTTTTTTACCTTTTTTCACACTTAAATACCCCCAGCTTGAGGAAAGTCCCTGGTTGGGCTCTCAGGAAATACCCAGTTTTACTCACTGTTGTCCCATCATCCCTCTCAAAAAAAATGATAAATGGACTTATCCCCTTCCAGGTTCTGAGATGATTGAAACCCAGGAAGACATCTATGTGGGTTCCATTGAGACTGACCGAGGTGTGAGGGAGCAGGTGAGATTCTATGACACCCGGGGCCTGCGAGATGGGGCAGAACTTCCCAGGCACTGTTTCTCCTGTACAGACGGCTATGTCCTCGTCTATAGCACTAACAGCCGAGAGTCCTTCCAGAGAGTCGAACTGCTCAAGAAGGAGATTGATAAATCGAAGGACAAGAAGGAGGTATGAATTAAGCCATCATACACAACTCAGCCTTAGTAATGTAAATCACCTTAATGATAATGGTTTTAAGAATATTGATAACATTTGAAAACTGGAGGACAGGGTGGGGGAAAACTTTGGGAGAGGTGTGTGGATTGGGATTGAGAGGGTGGGAGGAGCAGTCTTGGAGGGGTGGGTGGGATGGGGAGTAGGAGGATGGAGGATAACAGGGATAGAATGAAAAGAGAGGCTAAGAAAGAAAATAGTAAAAATGAGAGAGAGGGAAATTCACAAATAGTAATTATAACTTTGAATGTGAATGGGTGTTTATAGCAGCTCTCTTTGTGGTGGCAAAGAACGGGAAATTTCGGGGATCCCTATCAAGTGGGGAGTGGCTGAATAAGTTGTGGTGTATGGTTGTGATGGAATACTATTGTGCTATAAAAAATGATGAGCTCATTGATTTTAGAAAGCATGGAAAGGCTTGAATTGACTTCACATGAAATGGTGAAGAGCAAAGTGAGCAGAAACAAGAAAACATTGTATACAGTAACAGCAGTAAAGGACATGTGAAGAAAGACACTATCTGCATCCAGAGAAAGAACTGACAGATTTTATATATACATGACTATTTGTGTCTCATGGTAGATCTGGGATGGGGTGGGGGAGAAGGAAGAAAAAAAGAAAAAAAAAGAATTTACATTATAACTTTTTTATGTATTTAAAAGGAATATCAAGTTGTACATAATAGATTTGTAGTTTCATGTGCAATCTTTTTTTTAGTCATAATATGTTATGGAAATGCTTATTTTATTCCATAAATTAAAAACAACATGAAATAAAAAAGGAGGTGTGGCAGGGCAGGGCTGCTGTGGGGAGACCCTAGGGGTTCGTGGAGGAGAGATGTGGTCATTGGCAGAGTGTTGTCAAGGGGCCAACTGCAGTAGGAGGCCAGCACTACTTCATCAGGGGCATGCCAGATCTTCCTTTTTTTGAACCTTCTCAGAGTAATGCAACAGCTGGTCAGCAGAGGTTCCTAGGGCAGTGCTCCCTTAGGCCTTCTAGTGGGGAGGAAGACAGTGGGGTCAAGCATTCCATGCAAAGCTCTCTCTGTAAGCCCCTTGCCACTATGTGGAGGGAAAGACAAAATATTAACCTGACTGCCATTTCACATATGGGCTTCATTGCTTTGTTTTCAGGGTGTTTCCCTCTTCAGGTTTCTCTTTAAGATTCAAAGGCTCCTGGAAGGAGGGGAGGGGAGGGGAGGGCTGTCACACTTTAATATCTTTAAGCTGGAACTGAGAACATCAGGGACTTTTGTTGTTGTTCAGTCATTTCTGACTCTTCATGACCCCATTTGAGGTTTTCTTGGCAAAGATACAGGAGTGATTTGCCATTTCCTTCTCCAGCTCATTTGACAGATGAGGAAACTGAGGCAAATAGGGTTAAGTGACTTACCCAGAGTCATACAGCTAGTAAATGTCTGAGGCCAGATTTGAACTTTGGTCTTCCTGACTCCAGGTCTAGCACTCTATCTACTATGCAACCTAACCACTCTCATCCAGCACCTTACTGGTTACATTATCAAGGATTAGCTGACAATCAGCAGAGAGAACAGGAATTGTGTACAAGGAAGGGACCAGGTGGGAAGGGAAGCATAAGATCAGTCTGAAGCACCATAAACAACTACTTAGAACCATTTCAGATGCTCAGATAATAGGACTGTAGAACATGGCATAGGATTGCTTGAGGCTGAACCAAGTTTTAGATTGGAGATAGAGAGGAAAAAAAATCCCAAATTCATCACCCAGACTTTTTTATCTTTTTTTATTAATTTATTTTGATGTATCAACAATCACTTCCATAAGCTTTTGAGTTTTAAATTTTTCTCCCCCTCCCTCCCTGCCTCCCTTCCCAAGATGGCATGCACTCTGATATAGGCTCTACATATTCATTCCTATTAAACATGTTTTCACATTAGTAATGTTGTAAGTAAGAATTAGAACCAATAGGAAGAACCACCAGAAAGA